>NC_090064.1:7325503-7381978 GCF_038355195.1 Osmerus mordax
TCTGTCTCTCGCTCTGTGTCTCGCTCTGTGTCTCGCTCTGTCTCTCGCTCTGTCTCTCGCTCTCTCTGTCTTTCGCTCTCTCTGTCTCTCGCTCTCTCTTTTTTTCGCTCTCTCTCTCTGTCTCGCTCTCTCTGTCTCGCTCTCTCTGTCTCGCTCTCTCTGTCTCTCTCGCTCTGTCTCTCGCTCTGTCTCTCGCTCTGTCTCTCGCTCTGTCTCTCGCTCTGTGTCTCGCTCTGTGTCCTCGCTCTGTCTCTCGCTCTGTCTCTCGCTCTCTCTGTCTTTCGCTCTCTCTGTCTCTCGCTCTCTCTTTTTTCGCTCTCTCTCTCTGTCTCGCTCTCTCTGTCTCGCTCTCTCTGTCTCGCTCTCTCTGTCTCTCGTTCTCTCTGTCTCTCTCTCGCTTTCTCTGTCTCTCGCTCTCTCTGTCTATCCTCTCTCCCTCTCTGTCTCCCCCTCTCTCCCCCCCCCCCCCCCTCTCTCTCTCTCTGCCAGGCATGCTCAGACATGCATCCCTCCTCGACCCAAAGCTCACCACTTGAACAAAAGAGAGAGCAGCCAGGGCCCTGTATAGTGTAATTATCACCACGCTGGTTCTGACCAAAGAATGGAGAGGGTGACAGAGGGAGACAGAGGGAGAGAAGAGAGAGAGAGAGATGGGGGGGAGTGCTTAGCCCAGTTGTGTACTGTAGCAGACAGTCCCAAAGAGCTGAGCACCCACAGAAAGGTTACACAACCAGTGAGGCTGGGCAAAACACATAAACACACACACAGTCACACACGCAAGCACACACATGCACACACACACAGGAAGTGAGCGAGTTTGGCCTGGGTGATTATGTCAAGCACACTACTGTGTAATTTGTCCTTTGGGAGCACATAGGACGCTGTTCATGCTGATCGAACCCACTTCTCCGGCAAACAAAGTTCCGCATCACAGACTGACAGACAGGCTCTTGGTTTAACCCCCTCTGTTGCCATGGTCTGAACTAGCAGCCTAAAGCTTGAGAATATCCTTCTCAATCGCCCTGAGGCAGGAGATCTATGTGAAGACACAGAGACACACCTTGTGCATTCCAGGACTGCAAGACGACAACAACTCTGCAGACAAGCCCTCACGTGTAAGAGAGGAAAGGAGAGAGGGAGGAAGGGAGAGAGAGAAATAGAGGTAGACCCTAACCCTAACCCTGCAGGGTCATGGTGAGGGCACACTGCAAGCCTGTCTTTGATTGGACAGTTAGGGGGCTTAAGGGTGTGGCCACTGAGTATTCTCTTATCTGACTGGTTCAGTGTCTTACCTTGGTAGACCTGCCCGTAGGTTCCATTTCCAACTAGCTCCACTAGTTCAAATATACCTGCCGGGTCCTGGAGAGAGAATAGAGAGGGAGGGAGGGAGGGACCAGGAAAAGGGAAGGGAGGAAAGTGAACAAGTCAGAAACAAACACTTGCAACAACCTGTGGAATTTAATTGCACTGTCAGAGCAGTCACATAGATCAAGGATATACTAACTATCTATAAAACAAAGAATTATATCCACAGAACTTTGAGTATGAGGATGTGTGTGTGTGTTCGTGTGTAGGAAATATCTGAGAAAGTTGAAATCTGTCACATGCTCCCCAAATGGGATTTGCTAAAAACTGATGTCCTACTCAAGGTCAAACAGAACTAATCTTGGAATACTACTCTAGAGACCAATAACCCATCTACAGTACACTACATCCACCACATCCACCCACATCCACACACACACACACACTACCACCCCCCATTTGTCTGTACGAAACTATTTGAATGTTTTCCTGTTCCTGAAATGTTATCGTGTTTGAATGGGAAGTAGAGATGCATCAGATAATCAGTCAGCCAGGATAGAAAAGGTGAACAATCTAGCCTTTGTCTGATCCTGACCCAGCCTGCATGGGGTATGAGATATACAGGGTTGTGTGTGTGTATGTCGATTAGTGTGTATGCATGTGTGTGTGTGTGTGTCGGTTAGTGTGTGTGTTCTGTATGTGTGTGTGTTATGCTAACTTGTGTGTGTTTGTATCCAGGTATCTCTGGGACACTGCTGTAGACAGGAAGAGGAAATGCCTTTCCATGGAGGGTTAGAGAGGGTGCGCAACACTGAAATGCATCCCCAGCACTATGCTTCTAGGCGACCTCGTTTCCAGAAGTGGCACAGATAAAGACACCATAGAGAGAGAGAGAAGAACGGAGAGAGAGAGAGAAACAGAGAGGAACGGAGAGAAACAGAGAGAGAGAAACAGAGAGAGAGAAACAGAGAGAGAAAAACAGAGAGAGAGAAACAGAACAGAGAGAGAGAAACAGAGAGAGAGAAACAGAGAGAAACAGAGAGAGATTGATTGATTGATTGATTGATTGATTAAGTGAGAGACAAGGAATAGATTGAGTGGGCATGAACCAGACATCCTGCTGGTTTGGAGGGGGGGGGGAAGAGAGAGAGAGAGAGAGAGAGAGAGAGAGGAGAGAGAGGAGAGAGAGAGAGAGAGAGAGAGAGAGAGAGAGAGAGAGAGGAGAGAGAGAGAGAGGAGGGGGCTGAGAGGTGTTTATATACAGTATGTAGCCTAAGTCAATGTCTCAATGTCAACCAGAGCCGCCAGACTGCCAGATAAAGAATAAAATGTGTCTGTGTAGCATCCTGTGTTCCTTAAGGAGAACACATTACATTCTCCACCTCCCTCCTACCTTCCAATGTCTCGGTTCTACCTCCATCTTTCTCTCTCCATCTCACACACACCTCGGCTCACCGCCCATGGCCCGTCATGTTCGGGCTTGATCTCCTAGCTGCAGGTAAGATCACGTTGCATAACTACGATAATGAGCGCAACTCTCTTTCATCCTCACAGCGCGAGGCTAGAATCTGTCAGTGTCAACACACCCAGCCGAACGGAAAAACTGTTCTGAGAACCGTCCGTCATATCATACCATGGCTGTGGTCTCCTCTCGTGCCAGGGGACCATGGTTATGTGTAAGTGGATTTGAAATGGATGAACCGTGTACTTCTCGGTCTATGACTGCGAGCTGCTCTTACGTTCCTTTGGCTGGTCTCGGTACTGCACCAGTTATGTCTCGTGCAACATCCTTCCACCTTCAAACCGATGCACTGATGAGCGCACGCATGCCACACAAAGCCACATTCACTCTTTAAACGAGCTATCCCAAATAAAACACATCACGAAATGGCGGAACCCGCTTCTACTGCGGTTAACATTGATACTGTTCAACCGTGTTACGGTTGTTTGAGTGTGTGTGTGAGAGTGAGAGAGAGAGAGAGAGAGAGAGAGAGAGGTGACAGAGAGAGAGAGAGAGAGAGAGAGAGAGAGAGAGAGAGAGGTGACAGAGAGAGAGAGAGAGGAGAGAGATAAAGAGAGATAGAGAGAGAGAGGAGAGGAGTGTGTGTTTGACAGGGGCTGTGCGAGGCCGCACGACATCCAGCTTAACATCTGCCCCAAATACAGACAGGGCGGCCTATAATAAAATACACGCACGCAAACATTCATAGGCTATACACTCGCGCGCGCACACACACACGCACAGGCCCTAGGCTTCATTACATCACGTTCCAATTGTTAAGAAAAAAAAGGCTATCTGAGGTTTAGTTCTGAGGCGCGTGGGAGGCCAACCTATAGCCTATTACTAGCGTAGGATAGAAGATCTGACGAAAGCATCGAAGCGTTTTATCCATATCTTCACCCCCCACACACACACCCTATCGCTTCTCACTGTCGCATGGCTGAATCAGACAGCGACGGGTCGGTATAAGATGAGGTTTTTCTTATACGAGTGGATGCCATCAAGACGCTTAAACCCACTCGCCGTTACGGGCTCACGGGCACCGGTGGTTGTTAGGCTAGATGCAGGGAGAGGACATCCCTGCGCACCGCTGCCGTTAACAAGGAAAGGGGCAGGTGCTCACCCCCGTAACACTCGGTCTCATTCAACACACACGCGCACACTCACCCGTAGTGCAGACAGGTCTATCTCGTCCAGACTCCGGGCCGGGGAGTCGCTAGCCATGATACTCTCGGTAAACACAGGACTCAAAATGGAAGCTTCCTCAACGACCATCTACCGAGAGAAGAATCCTCAATCCCTTATACACAGGCCCCCCGTTAAATTTCCATTGGATACACGAAAGGATGCTCCCACAGTACACAATCAGTAAATTCCGTCCAATCCAGGGAAAATGCAGCTCGAGAGACCAAGGGAACCGTCGCGCGCACTGATCCAGGTGCTACATGCTGCTGTATGCCGTGGTACGGGCCCCACTGCACGGGCGAACGACGAAAACACACAAACACACACACTCTCAATGCAAGAAAACACAAACCCGCGGACACACTCACACACACGCGCGCACAGCAGGAGCACAGCACAGCACAGCGCCCCGGAACAGTGTCAATCTCATGCGCTCCCCGGGAGTGGCCTGCGAGAGCGGCGGGCGGGTCTCCTGGAGATAGTGACGCCCACAATGTCCCAATCACACACTTCTGTGTTTGTGCGTGAGAGAGAGTTTGTGTGTAATACATGTACTAGTCGTGTAGGAAAGTGTCCTTTTCTGTTGAATTTGTTGAATTTCTTCAGGGAGAAGTCAGTGTGTGGTACACTCACACTGACAGACAGTGCATACTCACACGTCCACACTGGTGCCACCTAGTGGACTCCCGGAAGAGAGGAAGTGTGTGTGTGGGGGGGGGGGGAGGAGGTTTCAACACAAGAGGTGTGTTGAAAAACAAGAACTAAATAACAAGTGTCTGAAAGAGAACATGATTCAGGAGGTGCATCCAGGATTCAGACTGAGGTGGTTTTCAACATGCGTGTTTTTATGTGTTTATAGGCACACACACACACAAACAAACGGATAAAAAGGATGAGAGGAGAGTCTTGTCACATTCTACAAGAGTTGTGGAGGTGCTGAGAGATGGTCACATATAGATTCCCCCTGGCTCGAGGAAACATTCTGTGTGTGAGTATATGTGTGTGTGTGTGCATGTGTGTGTGTGTGAGCAGAGTTGGCTAAATTGAGAACCTGGCTGCTACCTCACACACCTATACTGAATCCCATCTTGCCACCCACTCTCTCTCTCTCTCTCTCTCTCTCTCTCTCTCTCTCTCTCTCTCTCTCTCTCTCTCTCTCTCTCTCTCTCTCTCTCTGTCTCTCTCTCTCTCTCTCTCTCTTTCTCTCTCGCACACACACAAAGTTGAGTATAAGTGTCACATGACAAACATTCATTTTCACACAGGTAGGTGTTATTCTGTGGCGGGGTCAGACACGGTGTGTCTCATATACTGAAGGTCAGAGGTCACAGTTCACCTGTTGGTCAACTCATCACGCCACACTGTGCTGTACCTCACATACGTGCCTGACAGCTATTTACAGGGTGCATGCTGGTGTGTCTGTGCGGTTGTTCTAGGACTCGGAACTGTCAGCGTTATGCAAGCATGTGCATCAATTCAGGAAGTAATGATTCATCTGTCGAAGTGGGCCAAGAAGACCAGAGGGAGAGCAGTTGGAGATGGAAGAGAGAGAGTGTGTGTGTGAGAGAGGGAGAGATTTTGTTAGAGTCAGAGACTGTGATAGTCAGAGAGAGAGAGGAGGGACAGGAAGAGTGTGAGTGAGTTAGAGAGTTAGTGAGAAGAGAGAGGGAGGGAGTGACAGAGAGAGAGAGAGAGAGAGAGAGAGAGAGAGAGAGAGAGAGAGAGAGAGAAAGGAAGAGTGACAAGAGAGATGGCGTTATTATAAGGACAGGAATACTTTAACAAATCGATCACCTGCCAGGGGACATGAGCACCAATCCCCCACACGCACGCACACAGGCACACACGCACACACGCACACACACACACACACGACTGTCTGGCCGATAATAACAGATCAGGACCAGGACAGTTGATGTGAATCAGATATGTTTAATAGTCCATTCTATTGATGCACGGACGATGCAATACATGACACAGTTCTGTAGGTCCTTTGAGAGGGGGAGAGAGGGGCGTTCTGACATCAGAAAAAACAGCTTGTGCAAAAAGTGCAAAAAATTCATATCAGCCATGATGACCAGGAATACAACAGAGAGAGAAATAGAGAGACTGAGAGAAGGGAAAAGGAGAGGAAAGGAGAGAGAGATTGAAAGAAGAGCAGAGAACAGTTATGGTCCCCGCTGTTGCCATAGATACATCATGTTATCAGACAGCTATGAGTGATTTGGCCCCGCTGGACCTTTTTAACACTCACAGCTTGTGAAACAACTAACATTCTGACAGCTTCATGCCTGGGGACAGAATCTTCATTGTCACCAGCCAGGACAGTTCCAGCTAACATGCTAACAGTTAACATGCTAAAGCCTACTATACATGCATATCATATCATGTATTTTTGCAGAGTACACAGAAGTACATGGAAGACACTTTGGAGGCCTGAGCCATTAAGAAGGGGATTGTGGGTAATGTAGTCCTTGATCTAGGAAGCTAACCGATAAAGGTTTTACTATGTAAAAAGAGGTTGATTAAGGCTGAAATATAGTACATACAGAATATCGGGAATGTAAGTGAAGGTTTAATATATTAACAGTAGGCTATCATTGGCACTTCTTGGGTAGTTTTAATTCTTCAATATAGGTGTAACCACTGGTGTTAAGTTTAGAGTTCCCACAGTAGTTATAAACACATTTATGGCAGGGAATAGTCAAGTTATAAAAATGGCTAAAACGCAGTGACCCTTGTCCTCTCTCTGTGAAACCCTTCTAGCTTCTTCCACAGGAGGAGTCTAAGCTGCGTTCACCAGCACCGGTGGTTGCATCGTGTTTGCAAACCGTCCAGGCCACAGGATGGAGGAGAGAATCTTGCCCTCTCCTGGAGGTCTGTGTCCAGCCGGAGCTGGTCTCTTTCCCAGCGTTCCTCCTCATCTTTGTAAACATGGACAGAGTTTTTTTTCTTCTTTCTTCTGTTATCCCAGACACACGCTCCAGAGTTTGTGGCTCCTTGATGCTGGTTTAGACACTCGCAGCACTTGTGGCGCCTGTAGTGATGCCAGTTGTTTAAGTGCCAGTTGTCTATATACGTGTGTGTGCGTGTATACATCTGTGTGTGTATATATACATGTGTGTGTGTGTTTACACGTGTGTTTGTGCATGTGTCTACACATGTGTGTGTGTGTACTTGTGTGTGTATACACGCATGCTCCTCAGGTCCACATCTCCATGGGGACCATGGCTTCCTTGGAGCCGATAGGAGGAAGTAGGTTTTCCTCAGACAGGAAATCGAGGGGAAACTGAACCAGGAAGCCACGGATCTTCTTGAGCTCCTCGTGGGCGCGTGCAGGGTCCTCCTTCGCCATAACAGGCTTGGTTAGGTAGCCCTCCAGCTCCAGAAGGTTCCTCACATCACTGGACGGCAGGCAGCGAAACACCTGCAGACAGACAGGGAAGAAGACAGGGAGGAGGGAAGGAGACAGGGTGGAGGGAAGGAGACAGGGAGCAAAAGAGGAGAGAGGGAGGAGGGAAGGGGAATGGAGGAGGGGAGAGCCAGGGGAGGTGGAACAGGTTGAGGATGGTTGGTACTAGTGTGGGTGTGTATGTGTCAGAGAGTGTGTGTGTGTGTGTGTCTGCACGCGCGAGAGAGAGAGAGAGAGAGAGAGAGAGAGAGAGAGAGAGAGAGAGAGAGAGAGAGAGAGAGAGAGAGAGAATGTGTTTAGAGTGAGACATCTTCCGGTGTGTGTTAGGCGTGATTCAGTACTGTGTGGTGTTCTGTGTGGTGCTCTGCAGGGTTGGTGAGAGTTAGACTGTGAGAGTGTGTGTGTGTGTGTTGGGGAGAGTGAGACTGAGAGTGTGTGTCTACCTTCTGGTAGATGGTGGCGTTGCGACCGCAGGTGGTCATCCACACCTCCTTGTAAAAGTGGTCACTGATCGGGTCAGACACGTCAATGGAGGAGTCGGAGTTGGCGCCCAGAATCAACCTGGAGGAAGGGGAGAGAGAGAGAGAGAGAGAGAGAGAGAGAGAGAGAGAGAGAGAGAGAGAGAGAGAGAGAGAGAGAGAGAGAGAGAGAGAGAGAGAGAGAGAGAGGGAGAGAGAGGAAGAGAGAGAGCGCAAGAAAGAAGGAGGGAGGGAGAAAGGAGGATGCACAAGCAAGAGAGAGAAATGCTGTTTGTAGGGTAGGTGTGTGCCATATCCACCTGTGCAATCACACGTACACACACACGCACACACACAAGTATACACACACACACACACATAGCCTACTTGAAACACTCGAGCCGTAGCTGCAGGGCATAGCGACCAGCCTGGTACTCCTGCCCATCCATCACCGCGGTAACCGTCTCAGAGTCCTCGATGATCACCGCCACCTCGCTGTCACGTTTACCCAGCATGCTCCGGTCGTTGATGTTGGCCGAACCTGCAGCACAGCCACATCTCACACGAAGTACCGAGACCAGCCACCAGAGGGCACTATGGATGCAGCTTTGACGGTTCACCCTCAGAAGGGAAACGAAGATGGCAGGCCGCGGCCTTCCTTACCGATGATGACGGTGTTGTCGTCGGCGATGAGCATCTTGCTGTGGACGTAGATGAGCTCGCTGACCAGGCGGCCCTGCAGCTCGGCGTGTGTCCTCAGCCCGGCCAGAGAGATGTAGTTCATCCACTGGTCGTCCACTGGCAGAGGGTGAGGGAGGGAGGGTTAGAGAGATATCAGGAGAGGAAGACAGTGAGGGAGGGTTGGAGAGATAGAGAAGGACAGATAGTAAGATATTAGATATAACGAGGAAGTCAGAGGGAGGAAGTGAGAGAGAGAGAGAGATCGATAGATAGGTAGAGAGACAGAAATAGAGATAAAAGGAGAGAGAAATAGAGGTGACAGCCCCAACTGCCTAGGTGAACACACGCCTGCACACACTTACTCTCTTTCTTCAGCTGAGATATGATGGAGCAGTCTCCCCGGATCATCGTCCTAGAAGGTGAGAGAAAAACAGATGAGTATGGATCTAGAAAGACGAATGAACACCCCAAATCTATATAAAGACAGATGAATAGTGTAGAACCTTCACATCTCTCTACAGTAAACACAGACCGTTCAGTCAGCGCCGACATGTCCCTGCATCCGAGAGCTCCTTGAACATCAGATTTTTCTCAGAAAGATGAGTCTCTTCCTGTCTAAATCAAGGGGCAGTCTGACTCAAGTACCGTAGCTGTGGAGTACATGTGTGTCTACTGTCTACTGAACAAACGACAGCGACAGAAATGTCCGAGCTGTTTGCCAGACCAAGCCCCTGTCTGTGTCTAAGGTCCAGTACATCCAAGGACACTGAGATAGAGGGGTCCTGGTCGAATTTCAAGGTTGTTATGCTACGAAGGAATGAAAGTTAATGATCCATTCTGTCCACCGAGGAAGGAAAATCAAGTGGGATAGATATGCAAACGCTCTCACACGCACACACACACACACACACCTGTAGTTGAAGTGCATGACCGCCTGGATTGCGCTGCCCCCTCCAGTGTTGATGTCGCCCTCGAAGCCAGGCACCAGGGGCGTGACCACGTACACACGGAACTTCTTCCCCTCCCTGAGAGACACGTTCACAGGTCAGTCAGTCCGCCAATCGAAATAAACACGGTATAGCTGCAGAGAGACTCGCTTCAGTGTGTGTGTGAGTGTGTGTGTGTGTGTGTGTGGAGGGGGGTCAACCTGTAGGCCCTGATGATGCGTTCAGCAATGGCGTCTCCTATCTTGTTGAAGACGTGTTTGTTGTCCGCACAGCTGATGAAGAACTGGTTCTGGGGGAGAACACACCACCAGTTCACACCTGAGAAGGCTTATGCAGTGCTATGTCATGTTCATGTCGTGCTATGTCATGTTCATGTTGTGCTAATGTAGCCTCAGGTCACCCCTTGTGTATTTACCTCTATGTAGATGTAGTGTTGGCTGTTCTGGATGACGTGTTCATAGGCCTTGTGGATGGACTCTTCGTGGTACTTAATACCTGCCGACCAATCACATGCCGACCGCAGGATCTGAGACAATAGAAACACAGTTAAGTGTGTGTGTAGGAGAGTGTGTGGCTGAAGAACAGTGTGTGGGTAAGGGTGTGTGTGTAGGAGAGTGTGTGTGAGGGTGTGTGTACAAGAGTGTGTGTAGGGGTGTGTGTGTGTGTGTGAGGATGTGTGTGTGTTACCTGTACTTTAGCAGGGACACAGTTGGGGACCTGGTATCTGAGTTCATGGGCAGTGGTGTAGGACTTGGGCAGGAGGTACGGGTAAGAAAGAGAACGATACTTAGGCTTCATGATCTGGCAGAGAGAGAGAGAAGAAGAGAAGAGAGGAAGAAGGAGAGCGTGAAAGAGGCGGAAAACGACGACGTTCCAAAACGGTGACAGAGACACGTTTGTCTGTGGATGGGGTCCTCCCCACTGGGTTGCTATGGATGAAGCTGTCGACGGTGTTCATGTGACCTCTGACCTTAGTGAAGTTCCATCGCTGGATAAAGTGTCTGGCCACGTCCCGAGCTGCCTTCCCGTGAACCACGGAGGAGATGTCGTGCCAAGGCATTCTGGGAGTTGTATGCCGATCAATAAAGTCTGAGACAGCAGAGAGGAACATCAGGACACACTCCAACTAAATGAACTACAGTTTGTGTGAAGTGGGAGGGAGGGAGAGAAAGAGATACAAAGACAGGAAGAGAGAGAGGAAGAGAGAGTGAGAGAGATGGGCATGTGAGAGACAGAAAGAGTGGCGTGTGGCGTTCTTGGAAGTCGCTTTGGATAAAAGCGTCTGCTAAATGAATAAATGTAAATGTGTGCGAGTGAGTGAGAGAGAGAAAAAAAGAGGCATGTGAGAGAGAGAGAGAGAGAGAGAGAGAGAGAGAGAGAACTTGCGTACCATCAAAGGGTTTGTCCAGTTGAACCCAGTCCTTGTGGACAAAGTTGCAGTAGTCTTTCCCATGCCAGAAACGTGTGTCTCCAACCAGCTCTCCCATACCTGTGTGTAGACTAGGCACAGAGTTGCTCTCTGACACGCGCACACACACACACACACAAACAAACAAACAAACAAACAAAACTTTTATTAAAAAATGACACTTCCTCTACAGTACTTGTGCTTCCTAAAGCATCCATTAGGGGGCAGAGGGGACTGCAGAGAGTTGAACACAGGTAGAAGGAAAAACTGAATTTAAGAAGCAACAAGTTTGGTGAAAGGATTACATCTGAGTGACTTCTACTCCAGAAAACAGAGCCAACACTAACAGACGGGGAGGAACAGACAAAACAGCGAAGGTTTAAAAGCAGCATGCTACATAACATGAGGGTATTATCCCCACAGGGCTGGGATGAGGGCAGGGATGAGGATTGGATTGAGGCTTGGGGAGCTGGCACCACATCATGGCTTCTTGAACATTCCTGGATCTAATCAAAACCTGCTGCGTGGCCAAATATTATAGCCCAGTAGAAACGGATATTTCTAGAGTCTGACGGGCGCCCAGTGTCTGTAGCTCTGGCTTGAGGGGGGAGGAGGGACGTGCACCTCTGTTTCTCCTCAGTGGCTGAAACAGGATATTCAGCTCACGACATGAAACTCCAGATGTACAGTAATACCGTTCTCTGCACAGCTCAAAGAGAGATGTACTGTCACACACACACTCACAGACACACTCACAAGAGTGATCCGAGGTCTCCACACTAAAAAGTGCAGACCGCTGAGAAAGAGACCACTGCAAAGCACACTGGGAGATGGAGTTCAGCAGTGATGCCGTTAAAGCCACGCCCCTAGAGCTCATCGCCCAATCAGCTGACTGACTCACCGGCTTGAGACTGCCCGGTGGGCGGGGCCATTATCAGCTCTGCCAGTCTATTGGGTATCAGATTGTGCTGACTGGTGACGCTGTTTGACCAACCTGAACAGAGTGTTTCAACTCTGTCACACTACAAAGACTACAAACAACAACAATATGTACTCATACACTGAAATGTTATCGTTTTAGCACTGTGTCTAGTAAAATAAACCATTCCTTGACTCCTGACCAGTTAGAACTATGCATTCTGATCCTTGATCTTCATTGTGCGTGTGCGTAGGTGTGGGTTTGTTTAAGTGTGCATGTCTACAAGTGTGTGTGTGTGTGTGTAAGTGTAGGGGTGTATGTTTAGGGGTGTGTGTGTGTGTGTGTGTGTCAAGGTGTGCGTACAGGTTTTTGTGGATGTGTACAGGTGTGTGTAGGTGCATGCATGTCTAGGTGTGTGTATGCATAGGTGCGTATCCAGGTGCATATCTAGGTGTGTTTGTGTGTGTACAGGTGTGAGTGTACTCACTCCCGTCTGAGCTCTCCACACTGCTAACGCTGTCAGCGTGGGCTAACCCGTGTTTCTGCAGGTGTCTCCTCAGGCTGAACCGGGTCTTCCGGAGCCTCCCCTGCCCCTTCAACTTGGGCTGGTCCTCAGAGTCCGTTACCACGGCAGCCTGGCTCTGAGCCCCAGCACCATTGCTGGGAGCTACCATGTTAGAGGGGGTGCTCTCTGTCTGTGTACACGTAAACAACATTTATGATAAAGTCTTCAGTTTTAACATATAATTGTGCCATATTCATTACTTCACTTGTTCCTACTATAAAATGGTATTTTTAAAATGGAAGTGGAAATAATGTGTTTTCAAATGAAAATGCAGTGTTGGAGAGGGCAAAAGCAGAGAGATAAGAGAGAAGCAAGAGAAGAGGCGAAGGAGGAGGAGAGAACAGAGAGAGCGAGGTAGAGGTTGCTGGTGTTGATCACACAGACAGGGTCTGATCAAGTGACACTCCTTGTGTTAGTCTGTGTGTGTGTGTGTGTGTGTAAGAATGACTTTATATATGTGTGTGTGTGAATGAGTTTGTGTGTGTGTGTGTCAGACCTCCAGAGCGACGGAGCGGGACACACTCCCTACGTCCGTGAGACGATGTTCCCGGTCGTCCCAGCGACCATACGCCAGGTCGATCCCACCCACGAACGCCACTGATTGGTCGATAACGATGGTCTTCTCGTGGTGTGCCCAGAGGTAGACGGACGAGGAGACGTGGTCCGGGTGACGCATCACCTAGGAGACGGACACCCGCAGAAACACACCTTAAACACACACACACGCACGCACATAAACACATGGCCATGAACACACACCCACACACACCCCTACCTTGATGTTGGGGTGCAGATGCATGAGAGTTCTCTTGCTGTATTCACTGTTGATGCCGATCGCTAGCTCCACCTCCTTATACAGCATCACAAACACGTGCACGCCCTGTTGCTACGGAGACCAAGAACAACCAACGCTCATTATCAGAGTCAACCAAGATATTATCCCACAATCCTTGAGTAAACAAACTCTATTGCGGCAATAATAAGACCAACAGCAAACAGGAGCATGTTATATCAGAGTTTGCACTACATCTTGGGTGCACTAATGACGATGAGCATGGACAAGGAATGGACCAATAGGAGAAGCTGTTGCCGTTTACCGCTTTGCGCTTCAGGATGTGGTCAAGACGCCACCGGTTGCCCTCGACAACAGGCCTCTTCAAAAAGATCTCAGGGCTCAGCCTGTAAACAAGCACATGTTGAGGACACACACACATCTATTGCACACACACACACGGTCATGTGAGGTGTGTGTAATTGTACCTCTGTCCCAGACAGTAACATATCTGTTTGACTAAGAGAACTTGGAGGTGACCGCCTGGTGCCCTCCATAATCACACACACACATACATATACTCACCACCAGTCTGTGATGAAGATCTCTTCTTTAGCCTCCTCCAGAGCATCTGCTAAATCTGACATGTACGGCTTTCCATTCACATACCTGCCCCGGAACACACACACACGCACACACACACACACACACATCAGACACTGCACAGACATAATCCCCCAATCACACACACCTCTTTCACTGCTACTTTCAAATAGCCAATTAGATGGAATTTAGAATGCCTTCATTAGCTCGTTTTTACATTGTGCACCATTCTATCCTTTTAGTCACTTTCTCTCTATCACAACCCACCACACACACACACCCCAGGTGTAGTGTTGCCCTGGCAGGGAACAGGTGATGAGCAGGGGGGAGTCACTTTCCCTCTCTTTGTGTCTGGTTACTCCAGCGAGACACACTCTGGGCCAAACTGGCCCTGTGCCTGTAGCACCCAGCCTGCACCTGGGCCAAAGCTGCCCTGAACAGGGCTAACCCTGTCCTTAACAGGGCTAACCCTGTCCCTAACAGAACTAACCCTGTCCCTAACAGGGCTAACCCCTGTCCCTAACAGGGTTACAACTGTCCCTAAAAGGGCTAAACATGTCTCTACAAGGCTAAACCTTTCCTTTGGCCCTGTGGACTGACCAAAAATACATTTCAAAACATATAAACAATCCGGGTGGAGCGATCGGGTGGAGGGGTTGCCACGGTTACCATTTGGCAGGGACGTTGATGTTTTGGCGGGCGAAGGAGCCAAAGCGGTGATCGGTCAGGAAGGCAGCACCGTGTTTCTGGACGAACTGCTCGATGGCCTGACCCCACCAGCGGGCGTGCCTGTAGCTGCTGCACTTGATGACCAGGTTCCTGCACGCACACACACACACACTTTAAAAATGAAAAGACGCCAAGTAACTCTACCCAGACATGTCGGACTCGGAAGAACAACCTTGCCTTAAGTAGGCACCTCCAACCTGCACAACCATGCAAACACACACAGCACACACACACAGCACATCAGGATTCCTACATGGTCTCCGCCTCCCCACACAAACACACACACCTTGAGAGGCTGTCTATGCGTACTCCATGTTTGGTCTCCGTGTCTTTGGAGTCCATCTTGATGTTGAACTCCTTGTCCACCAGCAGGACGAAGGAGATAGCCCCCGAGTCTGTCTTCATGTAGAGCAGGAAGGAGTCCTTCACCACCAGCCAGCTGCACACACACACACACGCACACGCACGTTTCTATACCTGCATTATCATCCACATTCACCTCGTCATACCTCTTGAATAATGTATACTTCTTGGTACATATTTATGAGATAGAGAGAGATAGAGAGACAGTGTTATCTTTGTTGAGGCCCTCTCAGTGTCCAGGGTGTTTTACAGCAGTAAACCGAGGCAGAGCAGGGCGTGGACACCCCACACTGGTCAACTGACCGTTTGGACCAGCGATAACACATCTTGCTGTGACCGCAGCAGTTGAGACCAGGGATACGATGACCTCCTGACCTCTTGTGGATCATCCCCTCCCTGAAGGAGGAGGAGGGTTAGAGGAGGAGGGGAGGGAGGGAGAGAGGGAGGGAGTACTTTTTATTTATTAAGCACACTAACACAGCAAGGCTGACTGAGGTGCCAAACAAAAGCACAAAAAAGACACAAAAATACATAGTAAAAACCAAATACAAAACAGTCAATAACAGTAAAATAAGTAACATTACAACTCAATAGGCACTTCACCCTACTTGCCTCGGGGGAATGTCCCTGTACTTACTGTAAAGTCGCTCTGGATAAGAGCGTCTGCTAAATGACTTATGTAATGGAAATGCAATAGGTAGTGGGAAACGCCAGAGCATATAAGTGCGTATTAAGTTTGGATTTCAAAACAGACAATGAAGAAGCCTGCCTGATAAAAAGGGGAAGTTGATTCCACAGCCTAGGACCGGCAACTGCGAAGGCTCTATCACCTGTACGTATGCAGCATGACAGGGGAGTGTATCAAAATTGTGACCTAATGGGAGCGTGTAGTTGTATGAGGTCCGAGATATACAAAGGGGCCTGTCCATTTAGAACTTTAACAAACAATAACATTTTAAAATGTATTCTATACTGGACGGGAAGCCAGTGCAAAGAGGCCAAGGGGAAGAGGGAACAAGGGAGGGAAAACCTTCCAACCAGATCTCTGTTCTATAACAAAATAAGAATCAGAATCAGAAAGGGATTTATTCGCCATGAAAGTTTGCACAGACAAGGAATTTGCTTTGGCAGGAAGGTGCATACAATAAACATATACCTAAAATTTAAATATGTGGACTAACTATACTAAGGGTACATAAACTAGCAGTACTAAGTGGGATAAATATAAGTTGCCGTAAATTACGGCAATACAATGTTACATAAAAGAGATCCTTACAAGCCCTTAGGTCCCAGATCATGGATGAAGGAGAGCTGGCTGACATCTATAAACTCCATCTGAGAGAGAGTAGAAGAAAGAGAGAGAGAGAGAAGGAGGGAGGGAAAGAGGGAGAGAGAGAGAAAGAGAGTGGGGAAGAGAGAATAAACGTCGAGTTACTCCTTGAGTAAACATTCGTCAATATTTGCCATCAGTTTCATCTGTAACCACCTCCACCATTAGATGGCATTATGAGTTGGCTTTATTGAGTCTCACCGTGGCATGGTAGTTTCTGTACATGGACATCTTTAGCAGCTTGTTTAAGTAGTCTTCCAGCTGTTTCTGTTACACACACACACAGACACACACACACACACACACACACAGACACACACAAACATTAGGGCACACACTCCACAAAAGTCAGGAACTGTTGCCGCTCTCATCAGCAGTGATTTGGCGAATGGCGTACCCTCCTGCTGGACACCTGCTCCTCGCGGGCCAGCTCGTCCCCGCCCCCCCGGGGCAGCGTGGGGATCTGTCTGGCCTCCGTCCTCTTCACTGTGTGCCTCCTCACCGTGTGGCTGGGGGGAGGAAACAACCACGCCTTCAGCTGCAGTCCATACAGTGTGTGTGTGTGTGTGTGCGTGTGTGTGCCTACCGGCGTGAGGGCAGAGCGTGTGTGTGTGTGTGTACCTGCGTGAGGGCAGAGCGTGTGTGTGTGTGTGTACCTGCGTGAGGGCAGAGCGTGTGTGTGTGTGTGTACCTGCGTGAGGGCAGAGCGTGTGTGTGTGTACCTGCGTGAGGGCAGAGCGTGTGTGTGTGTACCTGCGTGAGGGCAGAGCGTGTGTGTGTGTGTACCTGCGTGAGGGCAGAGCGTGTGTGTGTGTACCTGCGTGAGGGCAGAGCGTGTGTGTGTGTGTGTGTACCTGCTTGAGGGCAGAGCGTGTGTGTGTGTGTGTGTACCTGCGTGAGGGCAGAGCGTGTGTGTGTGTACCTGCGTGAGGGCAGAGCATGTGTGTGTGTACCTGCGTGAGGGCAGAGCGTGTGTGTGTGTACCTGCGTGAGGGCAGAGCGTGTGTGTGTGTACCTGCGTGAGGGCAGAGCGTGTGTGTGTGTGTGTACCTGCGTGAGGGCAGAGCGTGTGTGTGTGTGTGTACCTGCGTGAGGGCAGAGCGTGTGTGTGTGTGTGTACCTGCGTGAGGGCAGAGCGTGTGTGTGTGTGTGTGTACCTGCGTGAGGGCAGAGCGTGTGTGTGTGTGTGTGTACCTGTGTGAGGGCAGAGCGTGTGTGTGTGTGTGTACCTGCGTGAGGGCAGAGCGTGTGTGTGTGTGTACCTGCGTGAGGGCAGAGCGTGTGTGTGTGTGTACCTGCGTGAGGGCAGAGTGTGTGTGTGTGTGTGTGTGTGTGTGTGTACCTGCGTGAGGGCAGAGCGTGTGTGTGTGTACCTGCGTGAGGGCAGAGCGTGTGTGTGTGCCTACCTGCGTGAGGGCAGAGCGTGTGTGTGTGTGTGTGTACCTGCGTGAGGGCAGAGCGTGTGTGTGTGTGTGTGTACCTGCGTGAGGGCAGAGCGTGTGTGTGTGTGTACCTGCGTGAGGGCAGAGCGTGTGTGTGTGTGTACCTGCGTGAGGGCAGAGTGTGTGTGTGTACCTGCGTGAGGGCAGAGCGTGTGTGTGTGTGTACCTGCGTGAGGGCAGAGTGTGTGTGTGTACCTGCGTGAGGGCAGAGGGATCCTCATGAAGGTCTTGTAGCGGAGCAGCTCTCTGTGCAGCTCCATGAAGTGCTTCTCCTTCCTCTTCACCACCCAGGAGAACTCGCCGTGACGCAGCTCGATCTTAAACACCGCCGGCAGGGACTGCAGGGATGGAGGGGGGGGGGGGGGGGGAAGAGGCAGGGGAGAATGAGTGAGTATGTGAAAGAGTATGTGAGGTGTCATGTTTGAGGTGTCATGTTTGCTGAGTGCGTGCTGAGTGTGTGTGTGTGTGTCGGCGTGCGAGTGTGTCCACCTTGTTGACACTCCTCTGGGCAGTGATGTCGAAGCGATCCTGGGCTGAGGTGAACCTCTCCACCTCCAGGATCTTGGCGGTGACGGGAGCGGACAGGAACACACGGGCCTCGGACTCCTTGAAGGCCACGGTGTCGTACACCGCAGAGAAGCCCTTACGCGCCTCTGCACGTGCACACACACAAGCACAATCGTTGAATCCAGCATCAGAAAAGTATTTTTTTGCACACCGACAACACACCCGCACAATCAGTCAATCCAGCTTCAGTAAAGCCACACACATCGCACGTTTCACACACGCACACACTCTCACACTCTCCTACCAGTGTGATTGGTGTCTGGGGTGTCGTATTGCCCGTCCTCCAGGTCAAGCTCACGAGTGTCCAGGTTCTCCATGATGTCACTCATATCCGTGGCGACCAGTTGCAGCGTGCTGGTGGTTTGCTCAGTGGGGCGCTGCATGGCTAACAGTCCGCCAGGAGCCCCAGGCTCACCTGGAGGACAGGTAGCGAAGGCACAGTGTCAGGGGGGCTCGGCGCCCATGCGTCACAGATATTTCTTTTAAAATCATGCATGAATAAAACTACGAGCAGTGCTAAGATGTTCATTCAAAGGCTTGGCTAAGCTAGGCTAGGCTAGGCTAGGCTAAGCTTGGCTCGACTGCTAAGATAATACTGCCATTCTCTACTGCTAAGCAACAGGGAGGCCAGAAAGCACGGGGGCAGGAGAATCGCTATGCATCGCTGTCGCCAAAACCTGCTCTCTTATCTCTGCTGAATGCTGCACTGTTCTGCTGTCTCCCCATCCCTCTCTCCTTTTTCCATCCCTCCATATCTCTCTCTCTCTTTCTCTTCCCTCTATCCATCCATCTCTCTGGTCACACACAGATCGTAGATTAATCCATCAACAGGATTCCAGCGAGGGGACCTGCAGGAAATGCCAAATCTGGGATCATTCCAGATTCCTGTGTGTGATTGCTAGAATATGATTGTGAAAACAGGCCAGTAAGTAGAGAATGCAGGCTCGGGTGTGTTTCTGTTTGTAGGCCGTAAACTGTAAGTATTTGTGTGTGTGTGTGTGTGTGTGTGTGAGTTGAAGACTCAATCAAGATACACACACAGTAGGTGAAAACAGGTACAGGCATGTGGTCAAACATAACACACACAAACACACACACCAGAAAACTCTTAGATAAAGCTGTTCAAGAAGCATGGGTACATGTGTGTGTGTTCTTTTTATTATTCTGTGAAACACAGAAACTTCCCTTTTGGCCACCTCCTGTTTGGGTAAGGGGAGTCACCATGGTAACAGATGTCAACGCAGTCCTGGGTTCTGTGATGTCATGCACAGCAGGTCTGGCAGCTTTTTCCGGAAAGTTTTCTTCACAGCAGAAAGAGCCTCTCCCTTCCCCACCTCGGCCTGCTCTCCACTCCTTTCTTTATTTCGAAATAACCCCAGTCACTTTCATCTTTCGAGTCCTCTACTCATGTTTCCAAAAGTCCAGGAAACTGGACATGAATGAGGAAGAGTTCGCAAGTATTGAAAACCACAGACAGTGTGGTTTTCTGTTGTTGTTTTTTATTTATTTTAATATTCCCCTTCCTCGCTCCATCAAGCTGTCCTCTCTCACTCCGTCATTCTCCCTCTCTCGTGGCATGGAAATACAACTCAGTAATGCAAATGATGTGTGCTTCACAAACCTGAAATTACTGTCAGCCCCAGGTGACACACACACACAAAACACAGTAATAAAATGAAACAGGACGGAGAGGGTGTAGGAGGAGAGAGGGTGAAAGAGGAGACGGAGGGTGGAGGAGAGGGAGTAAGGAAGGAGGAGAGGGAGGGCAGGGAGGAATAGAGAGAGGGTGAAGGAAGAGAGGGATTGGCAGGAGGAGGAGAGGGATTACAGAAAGGAGGCAGGGCAGTTAGATCAAAAGAGGAAAAGAAAGGGTCTAAAAGGGAAACACTGAAAAGGTTTCCGAGATGAATAGACAGCACAAAGCGTGCTGGAAAACCATTTCACAGTACTAGGATCCCAGCTTTTCTTTATCTTTCATACACTCATACAAGAGGTGAGGGCTAGAGTTACAGTCCTCGACCGAGGCCAGGCCTTCTGAGAGAGCCACAGAATACAGTTAGCATATTTGAGTGTGAGGCAGACCAGTAACATTAAACCCAGCCCTGACAACAACTTTAACCTCCAAACCCCTAAACCCTCTCCCTGGTCCAACCTGAGTTGTGTTTCTCATCCATGCCCACAGTCTGTGCCCTGGGATAAACCCTGTGTGCTGTTCTCCCTGGAGGTCTGCTCCCTCAGGGGGCCAGTGTGCCAGCTCAACCCCACCAGCACTCACTCTAATTGGGTACAACGAGACTGATTGACCCCCCACCAACCTAACCAACTGGATCTCTCACCAGCCAGGTGGCAGAGTGTTGAGTCCATGCACCGACACACACACAGGTGGATAGTTTGTAGACAGACATGTACACACACATACACACTCAAATGCAGGGCCATCTCACACAGACAGACAGACACACACACACACATGATGGTAAGTCACAGAAGCTTATTTCTACACACAGTATTAGTCTTTGCTAATACTAGCATTGGTTAAGGAATCAAATCAGCCCTCACCCTGACAGAAACCCACTCCTGCACAGCCAGTCTGAGATTACAGAACAATACCAGCACGATCCATCTCCTGGACCACACACACAGTTCCAAGTGTACTGTACACACAGTACCTAAAGAGGTACACCTACCCCCACTTGGACACACATGCGCTATGAACAGGACAATAAGATACTTATTGAGCTACTACAGAGAGCTTCCACTGACCTGTCCCCTCCCTGTTTTAGGGACAGCCATCATGTCCTCTCACAAGTTCCGAAGGTTTGCTCTCTTTCTTTTCCTGAAAAGGAGCGTGTGTGTGTGTGTGTGTTGCTTCACAGCGAGAGTCTGTGAGTGTGAGAAAGAATGAAGGTGCAAAAGAGAAAGGAGGAGGAGGTTAGAAGGGAGGAGAGAGAAAGAAAGGAGGAGGGCCAGGCACTGCAAGTGCAGAGGAACACAGAAAGTCCGGCCTCATTTGCCAGAGGGATGTCCATAACTACCAGATGACCAATGGGAAATAGGGGTGGGACTTTCTTTGTCACACCTGTCTGTCCCAGTCGCACATATATGAAGGTATGTGGGGGTCACCTCCCAGAGTAGCTGTTTGTCTCTGAACTATCTGTGTGTGTGTGTGTGTGTGTGTGTGTGTGTGTGTGTGTGTGTGTGTGTGTGTGTGTGTAAAGAGAGAGAGAGAGATGGCGTTATTATAAGGACAGGAATACTTTAACAAGAGAGAGAGAGAGAGTCTTTCTGCATTCACCTAACAATGTATTTGTTTCTGCGTGCATGCATTCACATGTGTGTGTTCCTGTGAGATAGAGACAAGATACATACAGAGAAACAGACAAACAGACAGAGAATGTCTGTTAAAAAGAGCATTTCGTTGAGATAATGACCGAACACTGAACAAGAGCACTGGTTCGAAATGTGTTCATGTAACAGGCAGTAGCACACACTAAATCCCAGCAAGGGTCATGTGACTCATTGTTGACATTCCAAAAAACGGACCCAACATTCTGATTCACACCCACACGCCACTGGAGAAACTAACTGGGAGGGCATGGCTGTACCCTGCCGGTGACACAAAACCAAGACTTCCTCCTCAACATCTTTAATTAGAGTGAAAGGCCCTGATTAAGGACTCAGCCTGGGGGTCTCTCTGACAGCCAAGGGTGCATCTCAACAGTCTAGGACGGTTTATTTCCCCATTGTTCCTGACCGGCTCTCTCAGAGCAGAGGATAGCATGGAGACAGGAACACAGATTAGGATGCACCCTCACTCAATACAATAAGGAGACCTGGCTATCTACAGTCGCCCTCCAGGATACGTCTATAAATCTAGCAGAGGAAAAGCATCAGGTTGAAAGGGTCGATGCTGCTACCGTCAGAAAGGTTTCCTCAGAGAACCTCCTCTTTCCTACTGAGAAGATCAGCACTACTGGAGGAGCAACTGTAACAGAGAAGTGGCTTTGAAGAATTCTATGGAGGAAGAGAATCCACAAGCAATCATTTCCTTTCACTGCGTTTTCACGTATAAAGATTTCGGAGGATTTCGGAGGCCGAACAAACCAAAAAGTTTGTAAATCAGTTGTAAATGTTGGGACCCAGCTGTGTAGCGGGTCCTCTTTGTGGAAGGACTCCCAGCTGGGTTGGGTCCAGTTCTGGACAGAAAACCAGAGAAGCAGGCAAGCGGCTGCAGTAAGATTACAGCATGTGTCTGACACACTACTGCCCCTTACAGGTCAACCAAGCTCACTGCACACTACAAACTTTCACAACAAGGTACAAGCTTGTGTACACAGGGAAAGGCACACACGCACACACAAACACAACACACACACCCTAAGAATAAGTATCTATTGATAAGATATAATCGTTTTTGTATTTCCAGTGTAAAGAGTTACTGTATGTATCTGGACATCATGATGACACATCTTTAGTAACTACGGGGGATAGGGAATCCTGGCCTACTGTGTTTCTGCAGCAGGCCATCACACACACACACACACACACACACAGATCAGCAGAGCTAGAACCGTCCATTGTATCATCCACTTCCTCATTCTGCCAGGCATGTCACACATTGTGTCACTCAAAAAAGGCTTCTCAAAATTGCACTTGTCTCCGCCAATACTGTGAAACAGCAACCAATAGCCTGTCTCTTCTCTTGATACTGTATCGTTATCGGTAGAGCATTTATCTTTTTTATCTACAATGGGATGATCCTTTGGTTGATAAACAAGCCAGTTCTTGTTGCTCTTAATAGTCCCCTCCTGTCTATCTTGTGACCAGCGCTGCCATATTCCTAGATTAAGGCAGCTACCACACCCTTTTTCATGGTACCATCTATGTGTGTATGTGTGTGTGTGTTTGTGTGTGAAAGATAGTGTTCAAAGAGAGATTACAGTTATTGCTAATAGGGTTGTAGAGTTGAACCCCTCCCACCACACCCACTGCCCCTTGATCTGTGTATCTCTCTCTCCCTTTCCCTCCCTCTCTTTCATTCCCTCTCTCTATTTCCATTCCTCTCGCTCTCCCTCCCTCCATCTATCCCTTTCTCTTCTCCATCTCCCTCTATCTACCCTCTCTCTCTCTCCCTCCCTCTGTACACACCTACAAAGTCAATCAAGCACTCCTATTTAGTGTGTGACTGAAGGGCAATATAACCATTCCAAATCAATACACACTGAAGTAGATCTTGCATGTTTAATCGTGGCTTAAAGGCTTTATGGAATATACAGGTAAACAGTCAGTCAGTGTCCAATTCCACTCTATAAAACACTTGGTGGACATGTCTGTCTTTCAACACAGCCTACAGCCTAACACCAGACGATGAGTTAACGACCGTCATTTCATAGACACATTAGTATTTTCCACTAAGCTCATCTCACTCTGTTTCTATAAAACCAGTATTAAGAACAATGTGAGTAAAATATGCGACATGACGTTTCCCTGAGTTAGGACATAAAGGTTTTCAATCAACAATGTTCATTTAAAGCAAACATTAAGTGTTTGCTCGTCTATCTTCACGTGGCATGCCGCCTGTCAATTTTCCCTTAACAAGAACACGTTTAAGTCCAGTTTTTTAAACGATCCGTAAGGGCCAGTATCGCGTAAAATCCTCAGAATAGTGTCACACCAAGTAGATCAATCGCACTATAGCATGTTAACTCGCACATGGTTAACTATATGGTCGGTTATCAACATGCGCTGGCTGAAGTATATGTAGCCTACTGCTGGCGCCAGTCATTTACTGCAGTGGGCCACCTCTGCAGCCGACTGCGATCTCTCCAGCGTACTATAGGTTGTAGTATATGCATTTAGAAACCAATCATGAAAACTATATTCAGACCACAAAGACGGTCGTCAAGCGATGTTTCAACTGTCTGGAAACTTTGACACTTTGGCAAACGCACCTAAATATATTTATAATTGTAATGCAATTAAACCAGCAATGATTTGGAGAAATTGAAAACATAACCGTACCTGTTTAAGTAGAAGTAGAAGGTTAAATCCGCGTGTGCCCAGTCCAGTGACAGGTCGGCAACTACACTGAATGTGAACGAGTGACGTTTCACCAACCCCAGGGAGACGCAATCGCTTCCTCACTCCAACCACGCCTCTACAGACACGCACAGACATGCGGCGCGCTCTTACACACACACACACACACACACACACACACACACACACACACACACACACACACACACACACACACACACGCACGCACGCACACACACACGCACGCACACAAACTCACCCCTCTCTTTCTCTCTCTACTGATGACATTAACGAAGAAATCCTGCAGGTGCCATAAACTTGTCAGTTGTATGTTTATTTCCAATGCAAGAAGTGCACGCCCACCTCTCTCCCTACCTTTCTCTCTCTTTCTCTCTCCATCTCTCTCGACCTGTTGTTGTCAAGGAACGATTATTGTTATTTTTATCTCTCGCTGGTGTGCGGTTTAAACACTTAGTTCAGAAGAACAGCTAGATTGATTGCGGGGGTCACCGCTCAACCCACACGCAGCGGAAGAGCCCCGTGCATTCAAGAGAAGACTCGTATTCATCTGCTCTGTACATCACATCAGAACGGGTGGGTGGGAGGTGGGGTTTGACCGAAGGAATGACACAGCGACTTTCTGTAGCCTAAATGGATCAACCGGATTTGTGTTTTGATCATCTGGTTCTGAACCAACCAGTTCCAGCCAAACCTGTTATGGATGAATAGGCCTACCTGGTCCAAACCATCTTAGTGTGCAAATGAGGGCGAGAGGCTTGCCAAGCAGTGTTGGAAAGCTTGTTTGTGTTTATTCCTCAACTGAAGAAATTGTATTACTGGCGATCAGGATTTTTTTATTGGGGCTATGTGGGGCCAGCTGTGTAAATACTGCGGTTTTAACGGAAACGTTTATTAGTTCAGATTAAACACAAGATTATCATGAATTCTATGAAAATCGGATTATTGGCCAACTCTTTTGGGGGGCAAAAAACGTGCAAACGTGAGAGCGTTGTTGAAAACGAGAACTTCAAGTCCGATAATGCTAATTCTTGCGTAATACTTGATGCTTAGGCAAGACATCCGAAAACAAAAGGCAATGCTGGCATTTCAAAACAAAAGTCCCAAAGGTCTGTGGGATTCGTTATCACACACGGGACTCTGCTTTGGAACTTTTATTCTGACATTACTACGACTCCTGATTCTCTTATATGTTTCTGGTTCATCCCCTTCGATCAAACCGCACGGTCACCACTGGACTGGAGAACTGTCGCGTGAATAACAACTTCCACTGGGCGACTTGTGCCCGCGGTCCAGAGCGATGAGGCTCCGTTGGATCAGTTACGTGCTGCTGTCAGTGGCTGCTGCTTACTATATCTACCTCCCGTTACCGAGAGCGGTGGGCGACCCTTGGAAACTTATGCTGCTGGATGCGCTCTTTCGTGGCTTTATACATGTGGTAAGAAAATAACGGGCGTTGGTGACATAACTGTATCGTGATAAGAAGAGGTCATGGATCCATTATTGATCGTGCTTAGATCAGTGGAGCAGTAGTGACATCGTACTGCGTGTGGTCGTCTGCCATGGAGGTCTGCTCATTTGCCACCTTTACGCCTTATCTTTCTGTTTTCACCTGTGATGACCTGTGACTGTCGCATCAGAACAGTCACGCTCGCCCCGCTGCCATCAAAACGTAGGCTCCGCCGCGACACCTCGTTAAAGGCTGAGAAGCGCCGAGATGACTAGCTCTAGATTGGTCAGAGCTGCAGCTCAGTGTCAGACAGACAGGGCCACCTAACAGCTTCTGCGAAGCTTTCTCTTCCCCTGCCTGTCAATCACCCGTCAAACCTGCCACACCAGTCCACTCATTCAACAAGCCCTTCCTCCAGTAACCAACACTCGCTTCAACGAGCAGTATTTATTTTAAGTACACCTATGCTGTGTGAGTCAGCCATCCTTTCCCTGATCTTTACCCAAACGCAGTGTGGATCTCTCAGACCTTGGACCTGCGCACTAGCCGTCCTGGTAACCTGCATCTGCCCTACATAGAGCAGTTGGGCGGCCCTTGGTCCTAGAGAGCTCCGGTTTCGAACTGAGTCCAAACGTCGGCACACGAGATCTAGATTATCGACAGCCTAGGGTTTGTGTGCAAGAAGATGTGGAATAAATTGGATTCCTATGTACTTATGTTATTCTTTAATCAATAGAACTAGCCATTGGATACTAGATTGTATATTCTCATGTGCGTTTACTGTTGACAAGAGTTGATAGTGTCTATTTGTCAGGCTGATGTCAAGGGTCAGGAGAAAGTACTGGGTAAACTTCCCTTGTGATAACTACGGGAGAGACTAGGATCTCTCTCTGCCCTGAGAGTGGTCATGAGCTGGCAGCTGTGAATCTTTTCTGTGGCTGTTGTAATACCATTACTGCCTGACTGGCACTATATCTGTATTGACATGCTTGTGCCCTACAAAAGATGGTCCTCATGACCGTCATGCCGCAGAGAGACTTTGCTTGTACCGCTGCCTCTGAACTGGTCGTTTTAGGTCGAGGTGGTTGTTAAACTCTCTGTCCAATCCGCAGATTGCTAATACTCCTAAATCCCAGAACCCTGTGTGTGTGTTTCCTGTAGTGTGACATGGCTGAGGCCCTCGGCGTGTGTCACAGCGTACACATGCTGAACACGCTGGTCTCAAGTGTGGAGGTCATCGAGCCTCGCTCCAGCCCCACCGTACACGTCACCGACTCCACCCTCGGGGGCGTGGCCACGCGGGTGTTCCAGCCAATCGGAGGGGAGACACTGAAGAGGGGCGTGGTTTACTTCCACGGCGGAGGCTGGGCTCTGGGGAGCGGACGTGAGTATTGAGCGTCTCTCGTCTTCCGGAACAACACTATAATGTGGGGTTTGCATTATTTAGGGGCCTCTTAAAGCCAAACTCTGTGCTGTGTGCGTGTGTGTGTGTGTGTGTGTAGGCATGCGATCGTACGATCTACTGTGCAGGAAGATGGCCGAGGATCTGGATGCCGTCGTCATGTCAGTGGAGTAAGTACGAGCAGCCGCCCAATCGGATTGTACAAAATCAACAATGTCATCGGAAAACGCACAAAGCCGCGTGATTCCTGGGAATTATGGTGTCAGGTGGCTGAGTGGTTAGGTAATGGGGCTATTAATCAGAAGGTTAACGGTTTGATTCCTGGCCGTGCGAAATGACGTTGTGTCCTAGGGCAAGGCACTTCACCCTACTTTCCTCGGGGGGGAATGTCCCTGTACTCACTGTAAGTCGCTCTGGATAAGAGCGTCTGCTAAATGACTAAATGTAAATGATTGGTTGTTGTTTCCGTAGTTACCGGCTGGCTCCAGAGGTGGTGTTCCCGGGTCAGTACCAGGATGCTCTGGCGGCGTCGCGGGCCGTCCTGTCGGCAGCGGTGCTGCAGCGCTACAGTCTGGACCCACACAGGCTGTGCGTGTCTGGAGACAGTGCTGGGGGGAACCTGGCCGCCGCCGTAGCCCAGGAGGTACACACACACACACACACCTACACTCTCACACACACCCACATGCTCGGACAGAAACACAAATTCACACGGGCACACACACCCACACTGACTGACACGCCGACACACTCACAAATGTGCACCCCCTCACGGTCACACGCATACATACTCACACGCACCCACACACTTACGACACACCCTCACTAGCAGCGGACGCCCCTCTCCACAGATCGGCTCAGATAAGAACGCGAGTGTGCAGTTCAAGGCTCAGGCGTTGATCTACCCCGTGCTCCAGTCCCTGGACTTCCACACGCCTTCCTATCAGCAGAACCACAACGTACCCATCCTCTACCGGCACCTCATGGCCCGCTTCTGGCTCCAGTACCTGGGGGCCGACCCCTCCCTGTCCCCCCTTCTCCTGGCCAACAACCACAGCTCTCTGGACCAGCCCAGCATCACTCCACACACCCGCTCCAAGCTCAACTGGACCTCCCTGCTTCCAGACGCACGCAGGAAGCACTACAGGCCGATCGTCAAGGTGACGGGGTCGCGGGAGGTGGTGGAGAAGGTTCCGGGGCTGGTGGATGTCCGGGCGGCGCCGCTGCTGTCGGAGCGAGGGATTCTGGGTAGGACGCCACGAGCGTATGTGATGACGTGCGAGTTCGACGTGCTGAGAGACGACGGGCTGATGTACGCCAGGCGCCTGGAGGAGGCGGGCGTCACCGTGACGAGCGATCACTACGAGGATGGTTTCCACGGTTGCATGGTTTTTGCGTTCTGGCCGGTGCAGTCGACAGTTGGACAGAGAAGCTTGGAGAACTACATACACTGGCTGGACCAAAACCTCTAAAACCTGGAACCTCCAGAACCTGAAGGTACTTGACCCATAGAAATAGAACCAATGAAACCACTTCCTGTTCGACTAGAATTCTTTAGTTCAAGTCTGTGACGGGTGAGAATGTTCAGGATGCCTGAAAACCAAAGCCTCTGCAACACACTGTAAGAACTTAGAGAGTTCAGAGAGGTGATGCGTAGCCAGCTAGTGGAAACACAGTGACTGAAAGTCAAACACAATAGACCAACTTCTCTTCTGACTACCTAACTGTTTTTTGGACGTTTTAATTTTCCATTTGAAAAGAATGCAAGCATAGGCACTTTGAACTGTCTCTAGAATATTGTGAAGCTTTATCATTGCCTGGTGTACTGTACAGTAAGGCAGTTACATACTGGTACACATACACACACTGGTGCACACACACACACACATTTAAGGATTATCCATAGCTTTGTGTACAAGGCAGTACAGTGTCAGCTGTTTGAAACAGCAGCTGTGGAATTACCGGGTTGTGCAATACTGTAATCTTAAAAAAAAAAATGCAGATGTACGAAAAGAAACATACCTGTCATTCAAAAGTTAGGGGTATGATTCTCATACAATCAAAACTGTTCCAGGGTAGAATCACTGAAAAGGATTGCTGAGAGCAAAACATATTAATGCCAAGCTATCCAGGAGAGAGGTAGGGCTTCACCAGAACGAAATGTGATCACTTGTATCTTTCTGGACTCTACGGCATAGACTGTAAGTAAATGTCCTATGTGTTAGTTTGGCATTAGACCAGTGATGTCTAGAGTGTGGATCATGGCACAGCACTGAGAGTTCCCATTACTTGAAGTTAATCTGCTGAAAAGTGTCTAATGGGTAAAAAAAGTTTGAATCTTGGGTTTTATTTTGCCCATTTTAATTGTTATTTTAATTGAGCATTGAAAATAGTGATTATATTTTTGTCATTGTTCCAGGGTCATTAATTGGTTATTATTGTTTTTAAAAATAAGAGATAGATAATCTATACTGGTGATTATGATGTTTTGTGGTGAGGGTTAACGGTTTTGTGAATGACCTATCACAGGTAGATCTAAACAGCTAATGTGTTTTTAAATCTCAGATCTCTTCCTCCAAAGACATAAGGAGTCCTAATTTAGGTTGAAGATTTAAAATGACTAAATGTGAACAGATGGGCTTTAAAAGTTGTATAATGTGTGTAAGACCACTTTTGGACAGAGGATGGCACTGTTCCTTCAAAAGCAAACTCTTCCAATATGAAGAAACCTTCTTGATTTCTGCTGCTCCTTGCTGATTAATTATTATGTGATACAGAGAATATTCAAATATCCATATAAATGTATGTATGCGAAATATATTTATATCTTATTTAATGTGACATTACTTTATTTATGTGGTCTTTTATTATAGCATTTTGATGTATGTTATTTCATTGTGAGTTTTCTTGAGTAAACACATTTTTATAGGTTTGGTTATCCAAATATAGATGAATCTGGTTCATGATTGTTCTTGTCCAGATCCAGGTTTCTTTTATGTCAGTGTTTGGCAGGGAGTGAACTATTTTTTTTCTGTTCTGCAGTATTTCCTATTTTCTATTAGTGGTTGAAAACCAGTTCTCTCTCTTGCTCGCTATCTGTCAAGGAATGTCAAGGTTAATGACACAGAGAAGAATATGGGCAAGAACATGTCTCTCACATTTGTATGTGCGTGCCCGAGCAATGCTGAAAACAGGAAGTCAGTGCTCATTTAAAAAAGTGAGCAGGGGACATTCTTCCATCAACTCCTCATGGGGTTCGACACACCGGGTTCACTATGACGACCTGTTCAGGTGACGGTCCCAGCGCTGGAACACAGGGAATCTTATTCGGTTAGCGTTTAGCTTCTATCAAACGACGATCAATTATCAAACATCAAAAGCGACATACCACAGCATGCGGGGCTCATGTACAGTAGAGGAAAGGTAGGCTGTGCGCACTCGTGCGTGTTTGGTTCTGACCCCGTGGAACGGGGACTCCTTCGGGAGTTTCTCGTAAACACTTGGGGCCTGAGCGATTATTTCAAAAGAAAACACGACCTGAACGAAAAACAAAACGGTGAGAACGTGTAAGGGAAGCCTGGAGTCGCTGGTCGGGGAATGTGAGAGGAGAATGTTATCGTGGCAGTAACTTAGACTAAAGGTCACATTGTTCCCTTCTTCCTGACAGACAGAAAGAGGGAGGGACAGATCGAGAGAGAAAGAATCGGAGGATAGACAGGAAAAGAGAAGTTTTTGTTCTGTAAGGGAGTAAAACACTGGTCTTTTATCAACAGACATCGTTGTGTGTGAACACAGACATATTCCAGACACTGACTCACTTAGACTGTCACACACACATACACACACACACACAAATGGCTTGTGACAAATGTTCACCACATACATTTTGGAGTTGTATTTCCCAGGGGTCTCTATATGGAGTTTGGGACAGTTCAGTTGACTGAACTTATGATTCCTGGAACAAAATGAGCTGCTGAGTCAGCAAACACCATAACACTCAACACACACACACACACTTCCTGTCTCACACACACACATGAATGTATATATATGTATATTCGTTGGTGGATCACAAATAGCTGAGAATGTGTATCTCTGTTGGAGCTTTTCCTGGCGTCAGCAAAAACAAAGAGTTTCTGCCAAAAAAGGAACTCTGGAAAATCCCAAGTTTCCTGCTTGGCCATTGGTTGCCTCTTAGCTTTGCAGTGTATCCATTGGTCCCTTTCCCCCCCCCCCCCCCCCCCCCCACACACACACACACACCCACACCCTTCACCTCTCTCAAGAGATGTACGCATGCCATATTTAATGCTCATCCTTGTCGTTGGTTGAATTGTTTATGATAATTTATGTGTGTGTGTCTATGTGTTTACATGTGCATGTGTGTACGTGTGTGTGTGCTTGGATGTGTGTCTGTATGCGTGTGTGTTTGTGTGAGTGTAGTTGGGTACTAGTGCTGTAGTAAAACTGGGCAGGCGTTCTGAGGAGGTTATGTCAACACAGAACCAAGGAGACTGAGCAGGGGTGTGTGGGGGAGAAATAGAGAAAGACAAGGAAGGGGAATGAAAAAAGCAACCATTTGGAAAGGGAGTGAAGGAGTCCGATTTGTGGGGGAGGAGAACAGTTCCCATCACAACTGAACAGGTTGTGTGTGTGTGTGTGTGTCAACTTTATCTTATAGTGACAGCAAGGGTAATGATGATGACTCCATCATGCTGTCACAATGTCAACCTGGAGAAGACATTGTCCCCTGATCTCACTCTCTCTCTCACACACACACACACACACACACACACACACACACACACACACACACACACACACCCACACACACACACATCACACACAAACACACACACACACACACATCCTAGGCCATCAACTAACTGAAGTTAAGTTGAAACCATTTTAATAATAGGCCTACTTCCCTCACACACACATACCCACACACACACCCACACACCCCGCATAGAATGCTGGACTGAAACCTAATAAGCGCGATAGTCCCTAGGGCCCACGCGCGCAGAGAGCCCAGATTGAGGCCAGATGTTTCAGATACAGAATAGACTATAGAACTAGTATCCCTTTCAAACCGCTGTAGAACAGCCATTTGGTTGAAGAGAACAATATGATAAGAAACCTTTACGTATTCACATGCAAAGAAACCGTGACTCTAACCTTTGACAGGCATTGTGAGCTGCAGCGACATTTACAGCGTATCAGTGTTGTTGCAGGGCAAAACGAAACACAGTTCCTTCAAATGAGAGAAAGGTTCTTGTTCCCCAAGGTGGCCCCGCCTTCTCCTCCCTCTCAGTTCTGGCTCGTGAGCGTACTGCGCTCCAGGGGGGGACACAAGTCAGAACTCTCCTCCTCTATTGTTCTGGATCTGGAGCGGAACGGGACGCGCGGCAGTCTGTCGGTATGACGGGCTCGAGCGGCGTTCCGTGCCTTGGGATTCTGCTTCTCGTTGCTGTCCTGCTGCAGACAGTGGCCGTCACCGTCACCGTGCTATACTTCACCAATGTTCTTAATTCGGTAAGGACTCAAATAGGTTGTTTGGAGTACTCAATGTACTGCGCAGTGCCAGCGCGCGTAAAGAGAAAGTCGTAGCTATTGCTTGCAACGCATGACTGCTGGAAATATTCTTGCAAATAAATACATACGTGTTATTGTATGCATTGTAGGACTTAGTTTGCAGAAAGAAATCTGCAAGTTAAACTCATACAGGATAGTTGCTAGTCGTGTATTGCTTCGTTGAGCGAACAAGGAAGAAATCTAACTTTTATTGTGTTGTATATTACCGTCACTAACTTGGCTGCATGATCTGCCTGTAGGCAATATTTGTCTTGATTTCTTGCAAGCGTATGGACTTTAGTAACCGGAATACCTGCTATAAAGCTTGAGCAACAACTGGCTCTTCACTCCCCTCTGGCTAGGCATGATTGCGAGTCTATCAATCATTTGCTTTCGTTCCCAACGATAAGATAGAAATCCGAAACTGACCACAAAAGTGAAACAGATGGTCGATAAGGAAATATGACCGATTTTGATTAATTGTAAGACAAACTAAGGAAGCAAACAAAAAAGCAATTATGTAATGAAATGTATCTATAATTAACAGAAAATAAAAAAAATATATACACAAAGTAGAAAAGACAAAAAGTATGTTCTGTTTGCTGTACAGATGAAGGAGACGTTCGCCAGGGGCAGCGTCTCGTGCCTCACACGCGCCAATCTGCGGGGTGCCTACCTGCGCGCGGCCGACGAGGGCCGCGGGGACCCGTGTTGGCAAGTCACGCAGCAGCTGCACAGCCTCATTGAAAAGGTAAAAACGGACGCACGCGCACAAAACACACAGGTACATTCTCACATGGGTTGTGAGTTCTGCCTTTAAGGGATCTTAGGAAAGTAAAATGGACTATGAACCACTGTCCCAGAAGTCTAACCTAAGGCTTAGTTCAGGAACTGAATTTGAATCAGTGTTTTGGAGCCACTTCCTACTAAGATTTGGGTCCAGATAGACACACAATGGGCTCCTTCATAGCTTTCTCAGAGATGGGATCCGGTGTATGTGGTTTAATCAGCACAGGAATGCACTCACCTGGCTAGTAGGTCAGAAACACACACATACCCACACACACATAACCACAAACCGCATTGCTGCACTCTTTAGTTCAAATGAAAAGTTTGTGTTTTAAGTGTTGGCAATAAATCAAACTTATACTCTCCCCTCAGTCCTTGTCCCAGAGATACCAGTTGGAGATCTCTACAGCGGTCAAAGGTGGGTGAAGTTGCTCTACAGAGAAACCCACACTGTCCGCCACTGGGATGCACAGAGAGTGCTGAATAGTGCTGAATGGAGTGCATGTTGGTCACCAATAATTGGTGTTTTTCTCGGGCAGATGAGGTGTCACGGGTGTTGCCCTCACTTGTAATGGAAGACATCGCTTCACCCCGCCCCAAAGTGGCCGCCCACGTCACAGGAAGCTACGTGTCCACAGTGGAGATGGAGGAGGGAGGTGAGTTTTCATCCTGCTTCGTTGGACTAAGCTTCCCTGCTCTGTGGTATGCATTCAGCTATTGTTTTAGGGAGGTTTACCACACCTGTGTGTGTTGTGTGTGAATCAAACCCAGCTCAAGGTGTGTGTGTGTGTGTGTGTGTGTGCATAGCTGCAGTTTCTGCCATCCGTCGCATCCAGGGGCAGAAGATTACGTGGTGGGAGGGGCAAAAGGGCCTCGCCTTCCTGCGAGACATCCGATTGGTTGACGGGGAGCTGGTGGTGCCACGCCCGGGCCTGTACTATGTCTATGCCCAGACCTACTTCAGACACACCCATTCCCAGGAGGAGGAGGGGGAGGAGGGGGAGGAGGACAGAGGGAGGCCCATGCTCCAATACGTGTACAAGAAGGTGAGAGTGCCCTGGATTGCCCCGTGTTCTCATCCACACACCAATGGGGTTGTATCCTATCTTATCCTCCTTCCCCTCCTCCCTTCGTTCCAGACATTGTTCTATTCCAGACAGTTGTTCACTCCCGTCAATGCTAAATCTATGTTTAGAATGATCTAAAGTCAAACTTGGCCCACCCCTCATCCTCCTGCTGGTCTCCCCCCCCATCACACTTCACCTTCATCCTACCCTCCTCCTCTTCGAACCACCTCCCCTTTCTCCTCCTCCACCTTCCTCCTCTTCGACCCCCCCCCCCCCCCCAGGTCACCTCCTACCCGGTCCCCATCCTGCTGATGAAGACGAGTCGTACCCCCTGCTGGTCCCGGGCCTCCCAGTTCTCCCTCCACTCCGCCCACCAGGGGGGGCTCTTCCCCCTCGCCGCGGGCGACCGCCTCTTCGTCACCGTGAGCAACGCCTCCGCCGTCGACATGGACGAGAGAAGCAGCTTCTTCGGGGCCTTCCTGCTCAGCTAGGGGAGGGTCGAAGGTCGAGGACGGGAGCCAGAGTGGAGGGGGGGGGGGGGGTCGGGCTTGGGGCATGACACTGCAGCACTGTGAGACTGTCACATGAGATGTAGCTGTCGGTGCCTGTCTCTGTTCTGTGTGGACTAGAGAGGGAGATAGCTCTAGCCAAACTGATACATCTAACGGCAAGCCAAATACAAACATCCTTGTCTGTTCAGCTCTCAAACCAAAGGAGGAGACAAAAGGATCGGTTGAAACATCTGGGTTTTTCTTAAGAGGATTGTTGCGGATTGCCTGCTTCCAGCATTCTCCATCGCCAAACACGAATGACTTATTTTCCTTATACAGGAACTCGCCCTGTCCTGGGACATGGGATACCTGTAAATACGGGTACTGTGTGGTTTCTGATGTTCCAACTTGTACAGCAAAATGCTTGGTTTTCTTTCCATGATTGTAGCCCGTCACAGCCAACGATGACATAACCCAACGAGAAGAGCGCTGCAAGTGATTTACCTTGGCACCTCCCACGGCTCACTGCTTTTATTGTCAACTGTCGGTTTATCGACGCTGTGTGTAGACTCGTGTATCGGCTGGTTCCTCAGTTTAGGAGCGAGGGAGTCAGCTTGTTCTGCTCAACTCAGCAACTACACTGCCAATTGTTGATTCATAACTTGTGTAGATCCAGACAGTGTGTGTGTGTGTGTGTGTCTGGGAGGGTGGGGGGGGGAGGGGGTTAGGGAGCATGGTGTTCTCATCAAACTATCCTCACTCCTTCTCAAGGTTTATATAGACCCATACCAAACATTGTAGCCATAAAACCATGAGGATGTTTTTAAAACGAGGGGAAGGAGATGTTTATGAGCCTTTGAAGAGTACCCAGTAAAGTACAATTGAATGTGAATGTAAATATAAAATGGACCAAGTCTGTAAATATGTATGAAATAAAGACGTTGTGAACGACCCTCCAGATGATCCTGGATGCTCATTCGCTCTGGAAGCCCGGTAAGCAGGGGGAAGGTGCCATGGCCTCCCCCCTGCTGGTGACTGTGGGACAAAAGCATTTCGAGTGTGCAGACTTCAGCTCCGTCCTACAGTGACACTGGTAAGCAGACTTTGGACAGCGAACCAACCATCAACATCAAGTTGACATCTGCTGGGCTGATACCAGGTGACTGTAGGCCTGAGTGTTACTGCCCCCTTGTGGATAGACCAAGCAGTGCAAAAACAGGAAGCAGATAAGACTTTGACGGGACACTTGGCAGACCGCAGGGAGGGATGAAGACGAGGGTGGTTGAGGTAGAAGAGTCACATGACACAAAACAACAGTATAGGTTTGATTTTCTTTTTTGTGGAAATATGTTACAGTTATATTACAGGTTTTTTAAATGCCCAGAGGGAAAACAAAAACAGTTTGAGACAGCAGAAACTAGCAGTAACAGGACAGCAACATAATTTAGACAGAAATCGTCCAGACTGGATCTTGATAGGCTAAGAGCTGGAGTGGGCAGGATCCTGGCAATCCGTTGACACCCAATGCTACCTATGTTAGGCGACATCCAATAAATACTGCAAATTTTGTTAATGTAACTTAAAAAATATATCATAAAATGTCCTCTTAAATGGAATTTTGGTAAGTCTGTGTACAAAAAAAACAAAAAAAAAACATGTCATAAATTACAGCCAGTCACTAATGAGGTCTCGGGCTCCATTCTTGCCCAACAAGCTTTGCCCCCAAAACCTTCCGTCTTGAACATCCAAGGAGCAGAGAGCACAGACACGGCCCAGTCGACTCCCTGACTCAGCAAATCATCATGCTCTAGTACACATCACTGATAGTAGAAAACAAAACTCCTGCTAAGCCCCAGAAATGAAATCTCTGAACATACAGTAACGTTAGGACCTCCCTCTCCCCCCACTCTCCTGTCCACACTGCATCAGTACGTAAGACTGAAAGAATGTTTCAGTTTCAGGGCGATCGAGGGGTTCTCGTCCGAGGGGGATCTCATCCGAACTCTCCCTCCCTCCCGCCCTTCGCTGTAGCTGCCTTATTCTAGCTCCGCCCCCCTCCAGGTCCCTCTGCACCACCCCATTGGTCAGTCACTGTCCGAGGGGGGGGGGGGGGGGATGGTGCAACAACGAGCAGTCGGTACTTCAACAGTCAAATCTCATGTCCAGCGAGTCGTCGAAGCCCCTGTCGTCGGGCCCCGCCCCCGTCAGGAAGGCCGCCGTGACCGGGGCCCCGGTTGCCGTGGTGACGTTGATGAGAGCGTTGCCCGGGGAGCTGGTCGCCGGGTTCCGCAGGGCGGCGGCGGTGATGCTGGTGAGGTTGATGCCGAGCGTGAGGCGTGTCTGCTCCAGGGCCTTCTCCGGCACGGCGAACGCCTCCAGCTTCTTCTCTCCGTTGGCCATGTAGGAGTTCTGGCAGCCCCGGCAGATGCAGTCCAGACACGCCTGGGGGGGGGGGGGGGGGGGGGTCACATGAGTAGAGGATGAGGACCGCTACAGGACTTCAGCAATACTGCTACAAACCATACTGCTACCAGCAATACAGCAACAAGGCATTGGCAATACTGTTACGAGCAATAAAGCAACATGATATTAGCCACACTGGGCTAATGTCCTGTTGCAGTACAGCTTGTAGCAGAACAGTTTGTAGCAGTAATGCTAATGTCCTGCAGGGATGTTGCTTGTTGCAGTGTTGCTTATAGAAGGGGGGTTTAGGGGTTCAGGACCAGGACACAGCCAGAGGGGTTCTTACCTTGCGGTTGGAGTAGCAGGGACAACGCTGCCCCCTGCAGGTCAACACAGATGGGTTCTGGGTGGCCCTTCCACACTTGCAGCCTTTCTTCTCCACAGGCTTCTTGTAGAGGGGCTTGGAGGGGCTGGGCGGGTGAGAGTGGGGGTGAGAGTGGGGGTGGGTGGGGAGGCGGTCGCGGGGTTGAGCACGGGGTTTGGGGGCCCCCTGCCTGGCCTTGGTGTAGGCCTTTTTGGGCCCTCCGTGGTTCTTCAGGCCTTTGCTGGGCACCAGCACAGTCTTGCCTACTTTTGGAGGCCCTCCGTTGGGCACAGGGGCCAGGTGAGGGGGGGCGATGGCGGAGGGATGCTTGGGCTCTCGTTTGTTGGCGGCGGCGCTGGCGGTGGGGGGGTTGGGATGGTGTGGGGGGTTGGTGGTGCCCAGGGAAGGGCCTTGCAGGATGCTGGCGATGGGGAGGGGCAGGACCTTCTCACTGTCACTCTCGGAGCGGGAGCGCTTGCGGTGGCAACGAGGGGGGAGGCGGGGGACGGCAGGGGAGGGCTGGGGGTGAGGAGGGGGGAGGCGAGGCTTGGGTTCCGACGGGAGGGAGGAGGTCAGGCGGGAGGCCTCGGGGATGGAGGGGTAGTAAGGCCCATTGAGGCCGGACAGAGGCCTGGACAGAGGGCAGTCTGACTGGGGGGACGGCTCGGGGTCGGGCTCCAGGGTCCTTAGAACCTCCTCCACGCTCAACAACAGCGGCCCTCCTCCGTGTTTGAGCTCCTCCCCGAATGTGCTGAGGTCGCACAGCCCCGCCTCCCCGGCGACGCAGACCGGCAACTCCTCCCCGAAACCCTCATGCTTCAAAACCCCTACCCCCGTCGCTATGGTGACGGATGACAGCGTGTCCGAACTGGCCAGGCCGTTGCAGCCGTGCAGACCGTTCAAGGCCCCCTCCTCCTGCCTCCTTTCGGCGGCAGGAGCTTCGTCCCGCTGGAGGTCGGACGTGGAAGGTGCAGGCGACTGATTTGCCGAATCCGAAGTGTCCTCCCCTTCCTGCTCGTTCTCCACCAATGAGAGGCCCTCGTTGAGGATGGCCTGGAGGTCGGGCGAATCGCTGGCCGCGCTGGCTATGTGTGAGGCGAGCGGAGACTGGGCGATGTAGAGACACAGCTTCTTGTAGCAGTGGACCAGCAGGGACAGCTGTCTGTTCTCCTCAAAGCAAGAGTAGTCCTTGCACCAACTACAAGAGGGCTTAAGCAGCATCCTCCGGCCCTTACAGCCCAGACAAACATAGTGCTGACAAGTCGAGTTGGTGGGAGCTATGGGGTCCTGCAGAAGATTACCTGATGGGACACACAGATAAATAATGAATTGGTTTAATCAATATTTATATGTTAAAACAAGATTTTTTTATTGTTTTTTACGATGGGCACACCAATGCAACAAAATAACTTGACTAAACCATGCCACCTCCATCACATCATGCATTCCTTTGGTTCGTTAAATATATAGGTGAGAGAAAACAAAAACGTGCCAGGCAGGATCACAACTGCGCTTTGATGGGATTCCTTGACAACGGCGGTTGGCAGGGCCAGCAGCTGAAGGCGCAGAGTGCAGGTGGGGGGAGGACCATTATGAACCACAACAAATAAGCCTTAGACACTAGCTCCTCCCCTTCACACACACCCACAGAAATAGCATGATTGTCATGCAGGGTAAAAACACACTCAAAACACAGACTCTAGAAACCAATTCTCGTTCAAGGCCGTTACATAAAAGCACGGTCAATTAACTGCATTCTCTGGTACGAAAAATATATATAAAAAATTAAGGCAACTGAATTCACCTTAGTAAATATTGCGTGACTGGAGTCGAGAAATTCTATATCTAACGCAATCCCTTTCATGCTCGTGAATAATTTCTAAAGGAGGGCTATCTTTACGTGTAGGCAAACCTTTTCATGTTCCCAAAACAGACTGGACCCTTGGCGAGCACACCAACTGATGCATTTAAAAGACTGTATATCTCACGCACACTCCTATTTGCACTACGTGGAGACAAATATCCCAGTGTAACAAAAATCTCAGAATAAACACGAGAATGATAGACATCACCCATAAATAGCATATATCTTCTTCACACACTAGCATCGACAACAAATCAATGTTCATATATTTGTTCGAGTGTAGAATAAAGGCTTGCAACGTTATACTTGTATTAGGTTGCGTGCTAATGCTAACATAACATTTCTTATTCAAAAGGGGGTGTGTCATGGTAAAACCAGCTGAAGCTAGCTAATGTCAGCCAGCTAGACATTGAGAGCTGGCAGATGCCTACACATCCACAAGCCACCTGGATCCGTAATTACTCACCACACACGAGGCAGGAAAGAGACTGGCGAAAGAACGGGAGCAGCTTGTAGAGCTCCGCGAGGGCCCGGGGGTCGCGAGGGTCGCACTGCAGCACCGAACGACACGCGGACACGTAGAGAGAGGTCGCATTCACCGGGTTCATCTCAGCAGCCTCGCGCCAGTCGTCCAATCCGGGAGATAAAAATGAAAATCGAGACAAGCACAACCCGGTTCTACGGACGACTGTATTTCAAAGTCGTCGTTTAATAAAGGTTCTTACTACTCCCGTAGTGTCCGTAGTATTGTCCAGGGAAGGGGAGAGCGTTCCTGCCTTGCAGGGACCATGGATGTACGACTCAAAGGATGGTTGCTGGCTTCTGTGGATCCAGATTGTGTAATAATATATATGATATGGGATCAAACTTTTTACCACTTGCTTAGTAGCTAGCCAGCTACAAACCGCACATGCTATGCACAAGCATTAAGTCTGTGCTCGGCGTAATTATAATTAAACGTATAGCTAGCTAAGGTCTTCATTACCAATCCATTTCAGCGTTTCCCCCTCTTCCACGGAACGAAGTAGGCCCAAATTAGCATCATGGCATGACAACAAAAACTGTCAATCTACTTAAGTGCATTAGAATAGGGAAAAATAAAGAATTTATAGAATTACATTTCCAAAAGTCAAGTTACTTATTTCCCATGTAAATCACACCTGCCAGTCTTGGCGTGGAGTTATGATTCAACAATACATTGGTGGCGCTCTTTCCTCAGCCGCCGAGCTAGCTACCAACACTAGCTTTCTAATTACCTATGCTAGATCGTAGCTAGCTACTTACATTGAATCTGGCTTCGTTAATGCTTGTTTATTTAGACTGGTATTAATGTCTTTACTAAAATGTCCATAAAATATTTAGCTGATTCAAATATGTCCGCTTTACATCTCACATTATTCAATCCCCACGCATTCGGGGCACGTAGGCATTGGAACAGATAAGCACGCTCAAATTGTGTTATTGTCCGTGGTGATTCATGGCGGCTCCGCTGGAGAAAAAAAAAAACAAAACAGGCCGATTTGGCTCCAAAAAGCTTTTCAAGTTAAGTCCACTGTGCGAGAGCTTCGGGTTGCGATAACTGGTCGCCTGGTGAAGCCAATGAACGGTTGAACAAAGTCAAAAGACAGAATCAAATCTGTTAGTCAGAGTAGTAAAATAAGAGCCCCTGAGAGCAGCGGAGTATATTTGCTACACCGGCTGCGCGAGATGCACCAAGACACCAGGAACACAAATAGGCCTCTTTTCCTCCTTTTGGTAGTAGCTAGTCTCTCGTTTTTACAGGTCCTTCAGTTGGGTTATTTTATAGCAAAACATTTTGCGTAGTGAAAAATAAAGTCCTCTGTCACCATAAAAAAATATTCCGTTCGTCACTGAATGATCGAAATTATACTGAAATATTTCTTGTTTGTGTAGCCTGCTATCGTTAGCTGTGAGGTATCCCCTCCCTTTTCCCTCTCCGCAGTCAGACCACCAGGGGGCGCTATGATTAATCTCTCGCGAGAACTAGGGACGGTTCCCTCGGTTACACGTTTTTTCCTCTCTATCGAGGAATGTTTCACAACATTAAATCCAAATGTATGTGAAGTATGCTACTTTAGAAGATATGGACTTGGAAGATTCACCCATTTATGATTTTATAATGACAGTAATATTACCTGCGTTATTGATCAAAGTCTGTTAGTCCGACGCGGAGTACAGAAGACTGACGCAGGACTTCGTGGACTGGTGTCGACCAAACCACCTCCTCATCAACGCGGGGAAGACCAAGGAGATGGTGGTGGATTTCTGCAGACACCGGTCTGCCTCCCCACCGGTGAACATCCAGGGAATGGACATTGAGAGAGTGGAGTCCTACAAGTACCTGGGTGTTCACCTGAACCACAGAATGAACTGGACTCACCACACTGACGCACTTTACAGGAAAGGTCAGAGCAGGCTCTACCTCCTGAGGAGACTGAGGTCCTTTGGAGTGCAGGGGGCACCCCTAAGGACTTTCTATGATTCAGTGGTGGCATCAGCCATCCTGTATGGTGTGGTCTGCTGGAGCAGCAGCATCACTGAGAAGGAAAGGAAGAAGCTGGACACGTTCATCAAGAAGTCCAGCTCAGTCCTGGGCTGTCCTCTGGACTCAGTGCGAGGAGGTGGGCGACAGATGGGTCCTAGCAAAACTGACATCCATGCTGGATCACGAGTCGCACCCCCTGCAGGACTCACTGTCCGCTCTGGAGAGCAGCTTCAGCGATAGGCTGATTCATCCTCGATGTGTGAAGGAGAGGTTCCGCAGATCCTTCCTTCCTGCTGCCGTCAGATTGTTCAACGATCACTGCTGACACTGCTGCTGAACCATGTCCATACCCACTTCTATGTGCAATATTTATTTATGCAATTACGTGCAATAATATTACGTGCAATATTTTTTCCTACGTGCAATAACTTGGCTGTATGTCAGTCATTACTTATTCATAACGGAAGCCACCACACTTAACTCACACTTAACTCTCACTTACTTTATATATTATCATATTATTTTACAATTTTATACCCTTAGATCCATATCTTCATATTTTATATGACTCCCTGTGTCTTGTATCTCGTATATTTTATATTTTGTATTTTCTATATTTAATTGTACTCTGAGTGCTGTTCTGTACCCTGCTGCTGTTGCAAACTGCAATTTCCCCACTGTGGGACAAATAAAGGATTATCTTATCTTATATGAAGTTAGTTACCTGACCCCTATAACTTATAAGTAAAATGTTATAATAAAAATGTTTGTTATGAAAATACTAGACTTCATGTATTTTGACCTTTCATACTAGTATTTTTAGGATTAGGTGAACAAGTAATCAATAAGTCAAGAAGGAATATAGGGAGTTTATTTGAGTTCCCTTCAAATGTCATTATCACAAAGTAATTATACTTATTTTTGTATAGACATTTAAAGCTCATATACAAACAAGATCCTTTGTTGCATAAGCAAGACAGAGCTATCCATGTTCTGTAAAGGTACAGGCTAGATTGGAAAATTACCAGTCTCGAACAGTTGGTCATAGCATGGACAGAAAAATTCTTCCAAAAAAGGAAGCTTCCATTTACTGGTCAAACTTGTTTTTGTGTGTGTGTGTGTGCGTGTGTGTGTGTGTGAGAGAGAGAGAGAGAGAGAGATAGAGAGAGAGAGAGAAATTGTTCAAATACATCATGTCATATGCCACTAACAGCTGAAAGCACATCAGAATAAACAAGAATTCACACTGTAAAATAGAGCAAGGTTAACAACAATTTACATTCTTGTTTGTAATATGTTTTATTGTACAATAAAACAAGTGCAATTACCACATTAAGAATATAATGTAACTACAACACATTTCCTGTGGCTGAATAGTGAGGTTTTTAGTCAGTGGTAGAGCCTATGACCTGCACCTCTCCGTCACCAACTGTCTTCAGAGGAGGGGATCCCTCACCGAATTCCTCCTCCCAAGGTTTCTTACATTTTCTCTCAATGAGTTTTACTGAGTTTTCCTTGTCTTCCTTGAGGGTTTAGGTTGGTTGAGGGGCAGTTCTATGGACATATGTGAAGCCCTCTGTGACATCGCTTGTAAAACAGGCTGTACAAATTTGATTTGATTTGAAGTTGATTGCAGGTTCAAATCCCACTAGTGCCGTACGTTACTTTATATAAGATATCAGTGTCTGCTGAGTTATTGTTACTCAAGTGGAGGCTAGTGTATGAGTGGATAAGTCTAGAAATATACATTAAAATCTTTCCATTAATGGTCGAAAATAGATCAGTAATGCTGACAGTCTGTGTGTGACACCCATGTGTTGTAGGACTCATGAAGACTGCCGTCTCTTTTTGTATGTCCGTGTCTGACTCATTCCTGCTTAGTGTTTTTAGGTGGGTGTAGAGGAGTGTCCGGTTGTAGATATTTTTGTAATTCCATCTCCTATAAATATCTTTGTGGTCAGCCAGTCAGTTAGTTGAGACTGTTATCAATTCTCACATCAGATCCCTCCACCATGCCTAGCAACCCAATAAAAGAATACACACAGTTCATTCACAAGTCATTCATGACTACCATGTGACTACCAATGCTTTTATTCAGGTATATCATCGTTGCTTTTCCTTCTGGAATATACTCTCAACAGAGGGTTCCCAAAAGATCCCCAACGAGCATATGTGTGTATGTGTCAATCTCGCATGACTAACAAAGTATTATTCGTTCTTCTTCTGATGCAGGATGATTAACAATGTTTCCACTGCTGTGAACTGGCGTTTTGGTGACCAAGTGTGAAGTGACTTCCTCTCCCTGAGGACCTATAAGAGACAGCCCCTCATCCCTCAATACATCAGAAAACCTAAAGCGACTGCAACAGTCAACACTGAGCATCACCACCTTTAAGTGTCAGTCTAGTTAAGAGCGTCCAGCAAATCTTTGGAAAGAGGAAGTCTGTTTTGGGCTCAGAGTAGTAGATCAAACGGTGAAGATGCATGTGTCTATCTTTGTGCGCCACATGCTTAGTTTTTTTACTTTGTCCATGGTGATCCTGTCTTTCACAGGTGAGTGTGTATGTGTGGTGTGGGCTGTCTATTTGTCAGTTCACAGATATAAGCTGCCAATGGGCTTGTATTCTGTGTTTTGAGTGTGCATTGACAAAATATGTAACAATACTATGGTTGCATTCCAAAGCAGTCAGCTGCTTCATTCATGTTTGATGTTCATTGCTGCTGTTGTTTTATTTAAAGGTGTTTACCTCAGTTTTTCCTTTTTTAAGTATTATTATTATTTTGTAATTGTGCACTGAGTTACCTGAACACTTGAATTTCCTTTAGGATTAATACAATTAATTTAAGTTAATTGTTTCTTTTTTGTAAGAACTGGTTTTATTTTATGCAACTGGATCTTCATTACTATGTATGGTATGTATATATGTATGTACTATGGTGCATGTTTATAATGTGTGTTCTGTTGTTTGTGTTTCAGACCAAGGTCACTGTTATGGGTTTGATGTTAGCTGTTGCGAAAAGTATGACAATGAAAAAGTAACCGGACAGGTCATTGCCTGCTATGAACAAACGAAGGGAAGGAGATGCGGGATTCGGGCAATTCAGTAAGAACACACAAACACACATGCACACACATGCATACACGCTCACACACAAACACACAAAACATTTATCTCTTGCTCTCTCTCTCTCTATCTCTGACTTTTCAGACTGAAGTTAGAAGAAGGCATTACTAAATGCATCCGTCCCAGAGCACGCTGGCTCCAAAAGAAGCTGGAGAAAGTAAGTCTTAAATACCTTCTTATTAAAACTCTGTCTATCTGATTTACAACCCTCGCGCCCTCATGCACACATAAGAACAAATAAAAGAATATTGTCCTTTATTTTTTAAACGCTTCCTAACCTTTTTCACTCTCTCTCTCTCTCTCTCTCTCTGTCTCTGTCTCTCTCTCTTTCTCTCTCTCTCTCTTTCTCTCTCTCTCTCCCTCTCTCCCTGCTCGTCTCTGATTCCCCTTACAGGACAATATAAAGTGTGTTCCACTACTGCGTGCTCGTTAAAGGAATATCTTATAGTCTTTACAAAGGAAAGGACAAGCGACCTGCACAGAACACTTTTATTTATCTGTTTATCTTTAAGTTGGGCATTATGTTGATTGTTATACCAATTGTTTAAGCAGTATTAAGCTGGTGATCATGCAAACTAAAATAATTTAATTTAATTTATTATCTTAATTTATTGACATATTTAAAGGACTGCCTGTCATTGTCATTATTCTTTAATATTATTATTTATTGTGCTATGTTTGTTGTATTACTGTAATAAATTAAATATTTGTTAAGATACATTTTGGTGGCGTTTTGTAAATCAGTGAGAAAAATGTATTTAGTACAAACATTTATTTGTACCACCAATTTAAACATATTTCATCTACCGAGTGACTCCAACTTCTCTGTTAGTGACAACAGAGATATAAAAAGATCCCCACTGGAAACCAAAATATCTATCTGTCAAAAGAAAGTGTGTGTGTGTGCGCGCATGTGTGTGGACTGTGCCACAGAGGCTCTGTGTGCGCATGCCTGGTCCAATGATGGACTGTGCCACAGAGGCTCTGTGTGTGCATGCCTGGTCCACTGATGGACTGTGCCACAGAGGCTCTCTGGCTCCTCCCCTCCGCAGGGCGTCGTGACTCTGATGTCACTGCTCAGGCTTATTTCGAGCGGTCTGGTTTTCCCCTTCCTCATGGTGACTTTTACTGAAAACACGAAGGAGGATCAGGATGTGTGGGTGTGGATGCCTCTGTCTCAGACAGCATGATTGTGACCCTCCCCCCCCCCCCCACACACACACACACACACAAACACACACACTTGCTGAGAAACAGAGGACAGCAGGTCTTCAGAGGAGAGCAGGAACCCAGCTTGGCAGCCTGGAGGACCTGATGTGGGTTCAGGGGCTGACCTAGAGGGACATGTCCAGACATGTCAAGAGACCGTTGAAACATCCCCACCAACAAGTAGCAGCAGAGCAGGGGTGGTGGCAGGATATGAGGTGATAAAAACCATGGTATGCAGCATTGACTGTAGTCAATGCTGCATACCATGTGGCTCACTGTATGCTTCCTTTGACCTCTGTTTTCCTGCTTGTACATGTGAAGACCATATCAGGACCTGTCGTTCTGAGACTGGCGATGAGAGGATACTGAAAGTCAACCACACGATTACTTCCTTTTTTCGCTGAAGAACCAAAGAGTTTCGAATGTGCAGTGTTGCAAAACGTCTTGAGTGGAAAAAATGACTGAATGGCAGTTGAATGACTGAATTGGGGGGGGCATTTATTTTGCATTCGCAACAACTCGGTATCCGCCGAGCTCAAATTACCTGGGATTCTGGATGTGCCCAAATGAGGCAACCGCTGAAAGACACCAGCAGAACGGAAGTTAGGACACCGACACAGAGCTATTCTGATCTTCAAACCTCCACCACAGAATCACCACCACCCGAGACAGGAACCAGACGTACTCTCATTCTCATTCGGACCGTTTCCGCTCTCGGACGGCCTCTCCGCCACACCTTCACGTCTCTCTCCCCTTCACCTCGCACTCGTTTGACCCACAGACCTCGTCACACCTGCCAACCACCTCAATCATCAGCTCTCTGTCTGTCACCTATCTCTCCTTTGACATCTGACACAAGGATGACTCTCCACCCTCCACTTTATCTTTATCTCTCCACCAAACCAACGGAACTCACAATGTGACTGAAGACTGAGGACTAGTTATCAAACTGAACGCTTCGCCTACCTGAACAACCATGTTGCAAACTAATTGTGAATAATCTGTTGATTTATTGATTCATAGTACATTACTTGTAGTAGGCTGTATAGGACAAGTATTATGCTTTACCAAAGTTACTTGAAGGGTTGCACATTTGGTATGGTAGTAGCAAACATGTTTAACGCAACACAAATAATAATTATCATTTGTTTATTAGCCTGTTAAATTCAACTGGTCAGTGTGGTCACTGATGCTAGTGGCAGAAATCTGCTGATGTCATTGAGGCGGAGTGTGGTCAAAGGTTAAGATTGTGAAGCCGCTGTAACCGTGCGGGGGTTTCCATGATGTCCTAACCTATTGGTCCATGAAGCTTTGCTTGCGGGGTTTAATTTCCGCTAAACCGATCTCATCGAACGTTCTGAATACAGCCTGTCATTGACACTGTACAATGTAGTCTGACGTCAAAGCTGTACTCGCATAAAGTTCCTCCAAAAGTTGCTGTAAACGTTACTGTAAAGTATTGATTTTCTTCCAGTCTAATGAGCCGGAATGGAAACATCGAGGTCCGGGAAGCTGATGAAACTATTTCCTTTTGGTGAAGGAGAGTGGATGACTCAGAAGAAAACCCTTCAATCAAAACGGAGGAGATGAAGAAAAGGAAGGATGACGACACTGGAGGCACCACTTCTGCTTTCGGCCCTCTTATAAACGTCCAGTGTCGTCCTGGTAGACCACTGCACTGACGAGGAGAGAAGACCAAGATCCTGTCCATCCTGCTCCTTTATTGATTTGAACCTTTCAAAGGAACCTTTGTCGGAACCTTTATTTACAGGAACCTTTGTTTGAATAAGTTTTGGTCTGCGTGAAAATTGTAATCTGCACGTCTGAAGATGCTGACCTCGGGAAACATGCTGAAGAGCTTGGTGGCGGTGCTGGTCCTCGCTGCGTTTCCCAGCACAGAAGCAGGTGAGACTCTTTCTCTGACCCTTCTCTCTCTTTCCGCCTATCGCTCTCGACATCTCCCCCTCTCTCCCTCTCACTCACTCACTCCCTCTCCCTCTCTCTTGCGCTCCATCTCACCTCCCTTCTCTTTCTCTCCCCCCAGATGAGAAGGCCTCCTCTTGCTGTAAAACAGTGTCCAGGACAGAGTTCCCGGAGACCATCAAAGGATACTGGGTCCAGGAACAGAACGCTCCCTGCGTTCAGGCAGTCATGTAAGAACCACAGCTTTTCTTTCACTTGTTTCCTCAACAGCAAATACAAATACAACAAAAAAGACTTGAAACATGCAGCAATCACATACAGTAACAGTGGTGGTGAACGCCAGCATGGAGTCTGTCAGCTTCATCTCTAAGATGTTTCTCTCTCCTCTTATGTAGCTTCCAGACTGAGAAACGGCAGATGTGCAGTGACCTGAGAGCCCCTTGGGTGCGCCGGAAGATCGTAGAGTTCAGGTAAGTCTTTATTCTTCGTCTGTGCCACACGAACACACTCATGAACACCACACAGAGAAGACAATTGGGGAGAGGTAATGACAGCAAAATGATCTTCTCTTTTCAGAAGGGCCCGCATGAGTACCAGATCTCCTTCTCGCACCTCTTCTCCTCCTCCTCCCTCACCTCCTTCCCCCTCTCCCTCTCTTCTCTCTCTTCTCTATCCTTCCTCTGCTACCCCTTCTAGAACTTCTTCTCCCAGCTTCTCTACCTCATCCTCAACATACTCCACCATGAAAGCTTCAACCTCAGCGCAGTAACAAACAATAGGATCACACATTGTTTGACTCCAGCCAACGGGGGTTCAGAAGAGCAACAATAATGTAATTTATTTTTATGGATGTCAGCATTGATTTTGATATTGATACTGATAATTATTTTATTTTAAACTGCAGGTGTCTTTGTTGATTACCATCATCATAGTCACAAGTTAAAAGTTATTTATGGAAACGGATACAAAAAATACACACTATTTATTTAACCATAGTTTACAAGAGCTGTTAATACATTTTGGATCTATGTCTTACATATGTAGAAGTATTTATGATTTTTTAATCAGACTTTAATGACAACAGTTGATTGTGTCTGTTTACAGTAATACATGGTTATTTAAGAAACATATTCAACATGAAATAATGTATTAATGTGGTTAATAATGTATTAATGTGAAATGGTGTGTCTGCAATGTTGATAACTTATACAGCATGTTAATTGATTCGAATGGAATAAACCAAACAAAAGAAATGTCACGTTATCACGAGTGTTCTTCTTTGGTTCGGTCTCAGCTATGTGTTTTAGGAAGTGTCAGGCGAGTGGTGTGAGTGGAGATTAAAGCAATTCTGTTTAAATGTTGTAAAGATGGCACATGTATATAATATATCACATAGGAACATGCTGTAGTAATCAACAACAATCACAGGAGTTGAGATCTTGAGGTCTCAACCAAAAGCAATTTTAATGTGAAAATTAAACTAACTAAATCAAGCTAATCCGTTAATAGCTTGTCATGTTTCTGATGACAACTGTGACTGCATTATGACTGTCGCCATCAGACAGTAAATACCACAGTTTTAACTCTGGCTCTGTATGTGCGTGTGTGTGTTCACAGGTGGTTCTCCTTTGAAGCATTTGCTTGCTATGTGTTTGCCTTTGCACTCATAATTGTGTCATGGTATGATTCTGATTATTCACTGTTGACTCCTTGTTCACTGTGTGTGGCTTGTCACAGGAAGTGATGTGAAGAGTCAACAGTTCCTGTTTGTTTTCCACCACTGAGACCTGCTTTACATTCCACGTGAATTCGAAACAAAGTATTTAAAAAGAGATCATGACAAACATGAACAATTCATAGCGAATGCCACATATTGACATAACATCCTTGAGGGTTTAGGTTGGTTATAGGGGGTTTAGGTGCAATTATATGGGAATATGTGAAGCCCTCTATGAAATTGCTTGTAAAAAGGGCTGTACAAATAAAATTTGATTCGATTTTAAAAAGTCTACTCAACAGACGAAAATAATTGACAAGATCGAAAAAATGATATGAACTTAATTGTTGTTAGTTTACATGTTTGAACCAGGGGCGTTGTTAAACATAAAACTCTACTGGGGCACAAGCCCCTATTCATATCCCTTTTATTCTTTCAAGCTTGCTGCGCACAATGCACTACTAGGCTATAGAAACTCCCCTTGCACACTATACACAGTTCAGGGACGCAAGTTTGATATCAGCTTTGGCAGGGACATCAATAGTTTATGCGAGCGTGCCAACATTTTTTGCATTCATTTGAGCGCGAATGTAATATGTTTTAGTCAAAATAAGATGATCGATAGGCATATCATTTAGAAACTTTCTTTCGTTTTGTAATGTTTTCTTAGCCTATCAATTCTGACTTGTGTGCCGAGTCCGACACCTGGACTTCTGTGTGCGTGCTGCAGTGGCTATTTGGCAAGCTCAGAAGAGCGCGCTGACATGGAATTCTACATGCATCGGTTTGTGTTTTCTTAAACTGATTTGATTTTACAAGGGCTGATTGGGATAGTGCGTTTATTTTTTCCGTGATTATCAATCCAAATTTATGCATTGACTAATAAAGTCAATTGTTAAAATTCAAACTTTAGATTTCACTGGGGCACAGCAGAGTTATACTGGGGAACATGCCCCAGTAAAAAGGATCTAACGACACCCCTGGTTTGAACCTATGTTTGAAGTTTATGAATACAACATTACAGTTTTTCTCGATTGCTGACACACATTTGAATTGCAATAGAGTAACAGCTCATTCTGGGTCAGCATCCTGAGATGAGATTCAACTTTATTGTCATTGCACAGAGTACAAGTACTAAGACAACGAAAAGCAGTTTAGCATCAACCAGAAGTGCTAAGAAAGCAGTAAAAGTACATATAAAAGGAAGTGATATATAAATAAAAGGATATGTACAGAAATAAAATATGTATGTACAGTAATAAAATATGTAGTGCAGATGTTCAGTGGCTGGGAGAAGGTGTATGGCCGTCCAGGCCGGGGTGTAGGGGGTAAGTACAGTCACTGGAGGAGGGTGTGTGAGAGGGTAACCAGGGGGGCCATCACCGTGGTGCAGAGTGCAGCAGGGTGACAGCCGCATGGGAAGAAGCTGTTCCTGAACCTGCTGGTCCGGGAACGGAGGGCCCTGTTGCGCCTCCCAGAGGGGAGGAGGGCAAACAGTCTGTGGCTGGGGTGAGAGTTGTCCTTCACGATGCTGCGTGCCCTCCGCAGACATCTTTTGTGCTGGGCAGCCTCAATGGTGGGGAGTGAGGAGGCAGTGATGCGCTGGGCAGTTTTCACCACCCTCTGAAGAGACTTCCGGTCCGCAACAGAGCAACTGCCATGCCACACCGAGATGCAGTTGGTGAGGATGCTCTCGATGGTGCAGCGAGGGCTCGCCAGGGTCTGAGGGGACAGATGAGTCTTCTTCAGTCTCCTCAGGAAGAAGAGGCGCTGGTGAGCCTTCTTGACCAGTGTTGAGGTGTTGAGGGTCCCTAACCCTAAGAGAGGTCCTCGGAGATGTGGACACCCAGGAACTTAAAGCTGGCGACACGCTCACCCTCCGTCCCGTTGATACGGATGGGAGTGGGGGGGGGGGGGGGGGGGGGGGGGTGCCACCTTTGGTTCTCCTGAAGTCCACAATGAGTTATTTGGTATTTTTGGTTGTTAGTACTTACACATTGTAAGTAGTACTAACTTTAGTATTGACAATTGGTTGTTAAGGGTGTTTGTATTGCGCTGATTTGAGTTTACTGATTGAAAGGCAGTGTTTTCTAAATGACCCGGTGACAATAGTGTCTCAAAACAAGAGATGTGCTTAGACTTTTGCAAAGAAGTGTGAATGGACCGGAGAAATGTGTCAAAAGGGTATATAGTGTTTATAGTCTGGGGTACATGGTCTGTCTACTGCAAAGTGGCTAAATGTTTTGGGAGGATGGCTTACACTAAAAAATAGTGTGTCTGCAATTAAGAAAAACTTCCATCTCCATCAGATTCCATTCTGATGGAGCTGACAGTCATAACCTGCATATGTGTGTTCCACTGACGTGGGAAACATTGATGCTGACCACAAACATCATGTTGGAAAACATATAGAATGGGGAGGGGAAATGGGGTTGGATGTGTGAATCACACCTTCCTCACACACACATACACACACACACATACACGGACACACAAAGAGTGTACATCCCTAATTTAACATTTGAAACCACTCACTTATAAATAAGCCCCGGACATAAATGTTTTCTCATTGCCCTGGCTGTCTGTGTACCTGTCCACCACGAACGCGTCTGTCAGTCAGTATGTCTGCCATGAAGGGTCTCTCTCTGGTCCTATTGATCGCTGTGTGCGCTTGCCTCAACACAGCCTCTGGCAACTGTAAGTCATCTAGTTAATACTTTTACATTTCATTGTATTCTGTGAGTGTACTTCTCGCTAATACTTCGTTTTGTAGTTCTCCATGAGTTTACCTCAAGTTAATATACTTTCTTTTGTACTGTGTGAGTGTCCTTCTAGTTAATACTTAGTACTCTAGTACCTCTAGTTAGTAATACTTCTTAGTTTTACATGTAAGACTCAGACAACACTGTAGTTAGTTTTTTGTTTTTCTAAAACAAGTGACAAACATTCTCATCTCCTAGTAGTTTGGTCGACACATTGTGATTGGCAAAGAGGCAATTCTAAGGAAGCTTCAAAGTTGAAAAGACCCTGAAGTCTATTTAGAGTTAATTTAGTTATTACCGTTTTTTACAATCACTTTGACACTAATTTCAGAACCTTGATGTTCTGTTTTTTTAATTCTAGACATAAAACTCGCAACCGATGATCAAAATACAATTTTTTTTAAACGCTAACACGATTTTCCATTGCTTGGATACAATAAACATACATCTTAGATCATTTGTTCATTGAACTATAATCATCTGTTCAAAATGACACAACTTACAGTATTTTACAATCGCTATGACAATTTGCTTTGACACAAAATGCATAGTGTAATCACAAATTTAAAATGTTTGAACTTCTTTTACATACAAGCTCAACCAAGACCAAAACAATCGATTTTTACTGCCCAATTTACCAATGCTTTCACACTGTATGTCAAAACAGATATCATGTTCAAACCTAAGTTTTTGGCTAAAGTCAAAGTGAACAGCTGTTCGTATTGTGAATTGAAACATAAATATATCCCCTGTATTTTATTCCATTGCTACTGAGAAACAGCTGGTTGAAGTTATGCAAATACTGTAAATCACAGATGATTCCCAACTAGGAAACACCCAGGTGTTGAGGTTCTTTCAATCGCATGACCATATGGTATATAAAGAGGACCTCTTTGGGCTGATCTTCTGTGGAAACAGAACAATTTAGAGCAACATAAAGAAAGTAAGAATAATGTCTGCACGAGGGAGAGGAAGACAAGTACCAGGACAAGGGAGAGGAGTGGGGCAAGGGAGAGGAGTTAGAATGTGTGGTGGTGCTCAGAGAAGGGCCAGAGCTAGGGTAACTGATGAAATATAGTAAATGGCAGTTATATTGCATATTTCTTGCAGTAATGTCCTGTTGAAAATGAAGCCTTTACTGCAGCAATTATGTTTCTGTCTTCTTTTTTTCAATACAGTAACAGTACATTCTATAAAGCTACTCTGAGATGGGTCATTCATTTTTTGTTCTGAATTTCTGCAGCAAAATAAACTAAATGCATGCATTTACTAAACCCAACAAAACAAAAATGTAAAGAGGCTTCAAAACAAACTGCATTGCAAAACACAATCTATGATCCATATACTTTGAGACCTGACACATAAAGAATACAGTTTCTGTAATTCCATCTGATGTTAGTGTTTTTATGACATTGTGCTATGATTGACTAAATGTTCCTGTTGAAAGAGATCGTATGTTAGTGTTTTGGTAGACATGATGTATTGTTTAGTGTATTTTTATGGTATGACAATTAGTGTTTGAATTTAGTTTACAATGTGTAAATTTGAGCATTAAATTAACCGTTTTGTAGGTGTGTTGGACGCCCAACACACCTACAACACACAATTGGAGTTTAGGAAACTTGTTAGAAGTATTGAAAAAATTGTCATAGCAAAAAAAAAAATGTAAAAAACAGTTTGGTATTATATGCTTGCATTACAGTAAGATGCAAATGCAGAGTTGCATTCTAAACACCAGCATGAAAAGTTAACTTCACACCTCTTGTTTGACTTCCTGTTTGAATTCTCACCTTCTGAAGCTCAGGACAGTGAAATTACTTTATTATTTATTTTTCAACTCGAAAGAAGCGTGTGCATTGTTTAGTAATTGAATGTGTCACTTTTGGTGTGTGTCTCTTTCTCTTTCTCTGTCTCTGTCTCTTTCTCTTTCTCTTTCTCTCTCTCTCTCTCTCTCTCTCTCTCTCTCTCTCTCTCTCTCTCTCTCTCTCTCTCTCTCTCTCTCTCTCTCTCTCTCTCTCTCTCTCTCTCTCTCTCTCACTCTCTCACTCTCTCTCTTTCTCCGTCTCTCAGATCGCTTGCCCACTAAGTTCAAGCCAACCTTTTGTTGTAAGACTGTGAGCAATCGTACTCTCAAGAACGTCAGTGAATACCACAGCCTAAAGGCTGACCCTCCCTGCTTGGAAGTTGTTATGTAAGTCCCTGAACTCCCCCCAAACACACACACACATAAACACCCCCCCCCCCCCCCCAAGACATACACACACAGATAATTTACACAGGGTGTTATCTGTCATCTGGTGTCTTTCAGCTTCAAGACTGAGAGAGGCCGTGTCTGCTGTGACCCCAAGGCACCCTTGGTAAAGAAGATGATGGAAGCCTTGGATAAGAAGAAAGGTGAGAAGTTACTGTTCTCTGGTTCCCTTTCACATGCAGGCATGCTCCAACACACACTCTCTCACACACTCACTCACTCACACACACTCACACACACAACCACACACACTTTCAGACACACGCACACACACTCACTCTCATACTCACCCACACACACTCACACACTCACACACACATACTCACGCACACACACACACACACACACACACACACGTTGTTTCATCCAGTGTATGTCTCCACAGGTAGTGCTTTGCTGAGGGGGTAGAGGACAGTGTTCTTCATTCGTCTTGTGATCTCCTCTGAAGAAGCATCGAGCCATCCTGCAGTCTCTGAGTGTTTTATGTGTTAATTACTCTGTCTTTGCATTGTACCAGCTGAGTAACAGAATGCAGGTCATATAAACCGTCTGTGATCTGATGTAGATAGGTGGCTGTGACGTAGATAGGTTGGGTTTTGCGGGTGAGAAACTGTTCGACGGTCTAACTCCACATTTCAGTGCAACACAGTTTTAGAGCTTTGCACGTGCTTTCAGCAACTCATTTCACACGTTTATAATGTACTGAGAAGCAAATCATGGAATTTGCTTTACAGCACCTTTAAGTATTATCTTATAAAACTTTTGAACATCTATTTTTCTAGTATGTAGTATGTCTTGAAGCTTTGCCAAGTTTTAAAATAGTTCAGGAATGTTATATTACATGTTTAATAACTTCCAAATGTTATTAAAGAGAGTTACATCTGATATGACACATTCCAGTGAGTATTTACATTTAGTCATTTAGTCATTTAGCAGACGCTCTTATCCAGAGCGATGTATGTCCTTTCTTGTTCTGGTTCATGGAACGGTGAACAAGCTGTTGTGGATTGCCTCAGCTCCTCCTAGTAGGTGTTGTTGGAACTACAGTCTGACATAAACAGGTAACAAGTTGTTACAGAAGAAATCTTTATTGGTCGTATACATACACTCGAGAATGCAGGAGGTAAATAAAGTAGAAGTGTATTTGAGTGGTGGTGTAGGGTTGGTATTTACAGTCGTGCTCTGGATTCTTTGGATTTGTGTTTACTGTCAGAACCACCGCTAGAAATGAAAAGTACTGTTTACATCAGCTAAGAAATGGCCCATGACGTGTCAACTAAGAACAAACCCATGGAGCCATCAACTGTCAATACATACATCACAAACAGACAGCC